>NC_057806.1:58129954-58429954 GCF_018294505.1 Triticum aestivum
GCTCTTCTTTTGCCACAAGAAAGCTAATATTCGGAAAAAAAATCACGGCGAAGGTTTCAGGCCAATCGAAGTTACGGATCTCCATATATATACAAAACGGTGAAACATAGCCAGAGCAGAACGCAGAAACAGAGATAAACAGAGAGATAGATCCAATCTCGGAGGGGCTCTCGCCCCTCCCACGCCATGGAGGCCAAGGACCAGAGGGGAAACCCTTCTCCCATCTACGGAGAAGGTCAAGGAAGAAGGAGGGAGGCTCTCTCCCCCTCGCTTCCGGTGGCGCCGGAGTGCCACCGGGGGCCATCATCATCACCACCATCTTCACCAACAACTTCACCTCCATCATCACCAACTCTTCCCCCCTCTATGCAGCGGTGTAACCTCTCTCTTACCCGCTGTAATCTCTACTTAAACATGGTGCTCAACGCTATATATTATTTCCCAATGATGTATGGCTATCCTATGATGTTTGAGTAGATCTGTTTTGTCATAATGGCTATTTGATGATCAAGATTGGTTTGAGTTGCATGTTTTATTATTGGTGTTGTCCTATGGTGCTCTCCGTGTCGCGCAAGCATGAGGTATTCCCGCTGTAGGGTTTGCAATATGTTCATGATTTGCTTATGGTGGGTGGCGTGAGTGACAGAAGCACAGACCCGAGTAAGTAGGTTGTTTGCGTATGGGATAAAGGGGACTTGATGCATTAATGCTATGGTTGGGTTTTACCTTAATGAATCTTTAGTAGTTGCGGATGCTTGCTAGAGTTCCAATCATAAGTGCATATGATCCAAGTAGAGAAAGTATGTTAGCTTATGCCTCTCCCTCATATAAAATTGCAATAATGATTACCGGTCTAGTTATCGATTGCCTAGGGACAAATAACTTTCTTGTTGACAAAAGCTCTTTACTAAAACTAATTTAGTTGTGTCTTTATCTAAACAGCCCCTAGCTTTTATTTACGTGCTCTTTACTTTCTTGCAAGCTCACCCAAAAACACCTACAAAGTACTTTTAGTTTCATACTTGTTCTGGGTAAAGCGAACGTCAAGCATGCGTAGAGTTATATCGGTGGTCGATAGAACTTGAGGGAATATTTGTTCTACCTTTAGCTCCTCGTTGGGTTCGACACTCTTACTTATCAAAAACTGTTGCGATCCCCTATACTTGTGGGTTATCAAGACCTTTTTTTGGCGCCGTTGCCGGGGAGCAATAGCGTGGGGTGAATATTCCCGTGTGTGCTTGTTTGCTTTATCACTAAGTAATTTTTATTTGCTGTTCTTAGTTGTTTCATATCTTTAGTTATGGGTAGGAAACGCAAAATACCAAAAAAATTAGTTGTACCTACTGAACCAATGGTTGAAGAACCAATCGAAATCTATCACACTGCTGAAGCTTATTACTTGGATCATCTTCGATCCCTATGTGCTCGTGCTGAAACCCCAACTAGCTTAGTTGAGGGCAAATCTTTAGATGAGGATGCTTGTTATGTGCGACACCGTATATCTCAAAAAGGGAAACTTTTACAGCATCAAATTAATACTATGCAATGCTATGCTTGGAATTTATGCTATTATTATGATTTTACTTGTTGTTCTGAAAACCCTAAGAAACACCTTCCCTACCAATGTGAGTTTAGTGATAATGGAATCGTATCTTCGTATGCTAAAGGTGCTTATAGTTACTATGATGTTCAACAAATTGAAGAATTTGTTGCTTTTAAGGGTGCTTTTGAAATTGCTTCTTTGATTGAAAAGTATGATGCTACTCTTTACAAATCTGAAAATTTTGCCATACTTGAATATTGTTATGAGAATTATGCTTCTAATGCCGATGTTAAACAATATATTGAGGAGTACTCCGCTGCCCAAGAAGAAACTAATATTTTGCAGGAGTCTATGGAAGAAGAAATTGATGAAACTGTGAGCTCATTGGATGAAAAAGATGATGAGGAGAGCGAAGAACAAAAGGAGGAAGAGCAGATTAGCTACCCGTGCCCACCTTCTAATGAGAGTAACTCTTCAACTCATACATTGTTTAAATTCCCTTCGTGCTTACCGAAGGATGATTGCTATGATGATTGTTATGATCTCGTTGATTCTTTTGAAATATCCCTTTTTGATGATGCGTGCTATGCTTGTGGCCAAGATGCCAATATGAATTATGCTTATGAAGATGAACTTGCGATAGTTCCTTATGTTAAACATGAAACTGTTGCTATTGCACCCACGCATGATAGTCCTATTATCTTTTTGAATTCCCCCAACTACACTATATCGAAGAAGTTTGCACTTATTAAGGATTATATTGATGGGTTGCCTTTTACTACTACACATGATGATTTTGATGAGTATAATATGCATGTGCTTGCTGCTCCTACTTGCAATTATTATGAGAGAGGAACTATATCTCCACCTCTCTATGTTTCCAACACGATAAAATTGCAAGAAACTGTTTATACTACGCATTGGCCTTTACAAGGTGTGCATGAATTGTTCTTTTATGACATGCCAATGCATAGGAAGAGAGTTAGACTTCGTCATTACATGATATATGTTACCTTGTGCTCACCATTAAATTACAAATCTTTGTTGATTTAAATTGGCTTTGATATACCTTGGGATCCGGGTGGATTCACTACTTGAGCACTGCATGCCTAGCTTAATGGCTTTAAAGAAAGCGCTACCAGGGAGACAACCCGGAAGTTTTAGAGAGTCATTTATTTCTGTTGAGTTCTTTTATATAGTTTAAAAACAACAAAAATAAAGAGGGAAACCCAAAGCTTTTTCAAAAAGAAAAGCGAAAGTGAGAGAGACAAGCATTGTTGAAGTGGGAGCTAGCCTTGAACTTGGTTCATGCTCACGGCAACTTTGTGAATCTTGATTACAGAAACTTTTCAACAAAAATAATGATCCCCTTGTACAATTCCATTGTATTATAAAAATAATGTGCCAAGGTTTGCCTTTAGGATGGTTACAATGCTTGTTGGTTTGTGCAGTGCAGGACAGAAACTTTGGCTGTAGTGCATGAATTTTAATTTTTTACTGGAACGTCAAATGGTTCTGATTCTTTTTGAACTGTCTTTCTGTACAAATTGTTTATTTTTCCTAATTTTGGCAGAATTTTTAAAGCATTAGAAGTATGGTGAATGTTCAGATTGCTACAGACTGTTCTGTTTTAGACAGATTCTGTTTTTGATGCATAGTTTGCTTGTTTTGATGAACCTATCAATTTATATCAGTGGATTAAGCCATGAAAAAGTTATATTACAGTAGACACAATGCAAAAACAAAATATGAATTGGTTTTCAGCAGTACTTAGAGTAGTGATTTGCTTTATTATACTAACGGATCTTACCGAGTTTTCTGTTGGAGTTTTGTGTGCATGAAGTGTTTGATGATTGAGAAGGTATCGATGTGAGAAGAAGTAAGAGAGGCAAGAGCTCAAGCTTGGGGATTCCCAAGGCACCCCAAGTAAATATTCAAGGAGACTCAAGCGTCTAAGCTTGGGGATGGTGGGGAGGCATCCCTCTTTGTTCAACAAATATCGGTATGTTTTCAGATTCGTTTCGTTCATGCGATATGTGCAAGTCTTGGAGCGTCTTTTGCATTTAGGTTTTTACTTTTCTTTTATGCACCATGCTGGTATGATATGGTCCTTGGTTGATTTATAGAATGCTCTTTGCACTTCACTTATATCTTTTGAGTATGGCTTTATAGAATGCCTCTTGTGCTTCACTTATATCATTTGAAGTTTGGATTGCCTGTTTCTCTTTACATAGACGACCGCCATTTGTAGAATGCTCTTATGCTTCACTTATATTTGTTAGAGTGTGGACATATCTTTTGTAGAAAGAATTAAACTCTCTTGCTTCACTTATATCTGTCTAGAGAGATGACAGGAATTGGTCATTCACATGGTTAGTCATAAAATCCTACATAAAACTTGTAGATCACTGAATATGATATGTTTGATTCCTTGCAATAGTTTTGCGATATAAAGATGGTGATATTAGAGTCATGCTAGTGGGTAGTTGTGGATTGTAGAAATACTTGTGTTGAGGTTTGTGATTCCCGTAGCATGCACGTATGGTGAACCGTTATGTAACGAAGTCGGAGCATGATTTATTTATTGATTGTCTTCCTTATGAGTGGCGGTCGGGGACGAGCGATGGTCTTTTCCTACCAATCTATCCCCCTAGGAGCATGCGCGTAGTACTTTGTTTCGATGACTAATAGATTTTTGCAATAAGTATGTGAGTTCTTTATGACTAATGTTGAGTCCATGGATTATATGCACTCTCACCCTTCCATCATTGCTAGCCTCTTCGGTATCGTTCATTGCCCTTTCTCACCTCGAGAGTTGGTGCAAACTTCGTCGGTGCATCCAAACCCCGTGATATGATATGCTCTGTCACACATAAGCCTCATTATATCTTCCTCAAAACAGCCACCATACCTACCTATCATGGCATTTCCATAGCCATTCCGAGATATATTGCCATGCAACTTCCATCATCATCATATACATGACTTGAGCATTTATTGTCATATTGCTTTGCATGATCGTAAGATAGCTAGCATGATGTTTTCATGGCTTGTCCGTTTTTTGATGTCATTGCTACGCTAGATCATTGCACATCCCGGTACACCGCCGGAGGCATTCATATAGAGTCATATCTTTGTTCTAGATATCGAGCTGTAATATTGAGTTGTAAGTAAATAAAAGTGTGATGATCATCATTATTAGGACATTGCCCCAGTGAGGAAGGGATGATGGAGACTATGATTCCCCCACAAGTCGGGATGAGACTCCGGACGAAAAAATAAAATATATATATATATAAAGAGAAAGGCTAAAAAAAGAGAAGGCCCAAAAAAACAAAAAATGAGAGAAAAAGAGAGAAGGGGCAATGTTACTATCCTTTTACCACACTTGTGCTTCAAAGTAACACCATGTTCTTCATATAGAGAGTCTCTTGAGTTATCACTTTCATATACTAGTGGGAATTTTCATTATAGAACTTGGCTTGTATATTCCAACGATGGGCTTCCTCAAATGCCCTAGGTCTTCATGAGCAAGCAAGTTGGATGCACACCCACTTAGTTTCAGTTTGAGCTTTCATATACTTATAGCTCTAGTGCATGCGTTGCATGGAAATCCCTACTCCTCACATTGATATCTATTAATGGGCATCTCCATAGCCCGTTGATATGCCTAGTTGATGTGAGACTTTCTCCTTTTTTTGTCTTCTCCACATAACCCCCACCATCATATTCTATTCCACCTATAGTGCTATGTCCATGGCTCACGCTCATGTAGTCCTGGCCATCTCAGGCCCGGCCTTATCGGCCCACCCAGGCCCGACCCTAAAATCTAGGGCCTAGACCCGATGGGCTTGCCTGTGGGCTGGGCTTGGGCCTGAGTTTTGAGCCCACCTGCAGGGCCTGGACGGGCTTGGGCTTGGCATATTGGAATTTTAAGGAAGAGGCCCGGCCCATGGCCCTAAGCCCTAAGGGCTATTTAGGGCTTTTTACCAGATGGGCCGGGCTTGGGCTTGAAAACTAGGCCCGGTGGTAGGGCTTGGGAGGGCATGGGCCTCAGTTTTCTGTCGTGGGCTTTTTTAGGCCCGGCCCAAGCCCGGCCCGGCCCATGGCCAGATATACGCTCATGTATTGCGTGAAAGTTGAAAAGGTTTGAGAAATGTCAAAGTATGAAACAATTGCTTGGCTTGTCATCGGGGTTGTGCATGATGTGAATGCTTTGTGTGGTGAAGATGGAGCATAGCCAGACTATATGATTTTGTAGGGATGAGCTTTCTTTGGCTATGTTATTTCAATAAGACATAATTGCTTGGTTGGTATGCTTGAAATATTATTGTCTTTATGTCAAAGGATAGATTATTGCTTTGAATCACTCGTGTCTTAATATGCATGCCATGATTAGACATATGATCAAGATTATGCTAGGTAGCATTCCACGTCAAAAATTATCTTTTTTATCATTTACCTACTCGAGGACGAGCAGGAATTAAGCTTGGGGATGCTGATACGTCTCCGTCGTATCTATAATTTTTGATTGTTCCATGCCAATATTATTCAACTTTCATATACTTTTTGGCAACTTTTTATATTATTTTTGGGACTAACATATTGATCCAGTGCCCAGTGCCAGTTCCTGTCTGTTGCATGTTTTTGGTTTCGCAGAATATCCATATCAAACGGAGTCCAAACGGGATAAAATGGACGGAGCTTATTTTTGGAAAATATGGAAATTTTGGAAGAAAAATCAACGCGAACCAGTGCCCGAGGTGGTCACGAGGAAGGGGGGCGCCCCCCTTAGGGCGCGACCCCTACCCTCGTGAGCCCACCATAAGGAGGTTGACGCTCTTCTTTTGCCGCAAGAAAGCTAATATTCGGAAAAAAAAATCACGGTGAAGGTTTCAGGCCAATCGGAGTTACGGATCTCCATATATATACGAAACGGTGAAACAGAGCCAGAAGAGAATGCAGAAACAGAGAGAAACAGAGATAGATCCAATCTCGGAGGGGCTCTCACCCCTCCCATGCCATGGAGGCCAAGGACTAGAGGGGAATCCCTTCTCCCATCTAGGGAGAAGGTCAAGGAAGAAGAAGAAGGAGGGGGGCTCTCTCCCCCTCACTTCGGGTGGCGCCGGAGTGCCACCGAGGGCCATCATCATCACCACCATCTTCACCAACAACTTCACCGCCATCATCACCAACTCTTCCCCCTCTATGCAGTGGTGTAACCTCTCTCTTATCCGCTGTAATCTCTACTTAAACATGGTGCTCAACACTATATATTATTTCCCAATGATGTATGGCTATCCTATGATGTTTGAGTAGATCTGTTTTGTCCTAATGGCTATTTGATGATCAAGATTGGTTTGAGTTGCATGTTTTATTATTGGTGCTGTCCTATGGTGCTCTCCGTGTCGCGCAAGCGTGAGGGATTCCCGCTGTAGGGTTTGCAATATGTTCATGATTTGCTTATGGTGGGTGGCGTGAGTGACAGAAGCACAGGCCCGAGTAAGTAGGTTGTTTGCGTATGGGATAAAGGGGACTTGATGCTTTAATGATATGGTTGGGTTTTACCTTAATGAATCTTTAGTAGTTGTGGATGCTTGCTAGAGTTCCAATCATAAGTGCATATGATCCAAGTAGAGAAAGTATGTTAGCTTATGCCTCTCCCTCATATAAAATTGCAATAATGATTACCGGTCTAGTTATCGATTGCCTAGGGACAAATAACTTTGTTGTTGACAAAAGCTATTTACTAAAACTAATTTAGTTGTGTCTTTATCTAAACAGCCCCTAGCTTTTAATTACGTGCTCTTTACTTTCTTGCAAGCTCACCCAAAAACACCTACAAAGTACTTCTTGTTTCACACTTGTTCTAGGTAAAGTGAACGTCAAGCATGCGTAGAGTTATATCGGTGGTCCATAGAACTTGAGGGAATATTTGTTCTACCTTTAGCTCCTCGTTGGGTTCGACACTCTTACTTATCGAAAACTGTTGTGATCCCCTATACTTGTGGGTTATCAATCATCCTTCGGTAAGCACGAAGGGAAATTAAACAATGTATTAGTTGAAGAGTTACTCTCATTAGAAGGTAGGCACAGGTAGCTAATCTGCTCTTCCTCCTTTTGTTCTTCGCTCTCCTCCTCATCTTTTTCATCCAATGAGCTCCTAGTTTCATCAATTTCTTCTTCCATAGACTCCTGCAAAATATTAGTCTCTTCTTGGACAGCGGAGACTTTCTCAATAAGCGCAGTAATATAGGAATTATATTCATAATTATCATAGCAATATTTTAAGATAGCTAAATTTTCAGGCCTATAAACATCATCATCATAAGCTTCATGCTTTTCAAACAAAGATTCAATTTCATAAGCACCCTTAAAAGCAACAAATTCTTCTATTGTTCCACATCATAGTAATCATATATACCATTAGCATAAGAAGCTAAGGTTTCATTATCATTAAATTCACATTAAAAGGGAAGGTGTGGAGCCTTCACCTTAGAGCAACAAGTATAATCATATCTCAAGCATAGTTGCCTAGCATACCAATTCAATATATGAATTTGATCCCATAATAGTTTCCCTTTTTGTGTCAAGCGGTAATCCCTAAAGTATTCACGTTGATCCAACGTTACTCCCATTACATAATTGAATGGGGTTTTCTCAGGATTATTAAAGTAGTACATAATATTTTTCACATAACCAGCATCGAGGGTTTTAGGAGGTTCACCATCTCCATGAGTAGCAAGTACACCTTTTTTTTGGTATTTCGTGTTCCATATCCATAACTAAAGATAGAGAACAACTAAGAACAGCAAATAAAAATTACTTAGTGATAAAGCAAACAAGCACACACGAGAATATTCACCCCACGCTATGACTCCCCGGCAACGGCGCCAGAAAAAGGTCTTGATAACCCACAAGTATAGGTGATCGCAACAGTTTTCAATAAGTAAGAGTGTCGAACCCAACAAGGAGCTAAAGGTAGAACAAATATTCCCTCAAGTTCTATTGACCACTGATACAACTCTACGCACGCTTGACGTTCGCTTTACCTAGAACAGGTATGAAACTAGAAGTACTTTGAAGGTGTTGTTGGATAGGTTTGCAAGATAATAAAGAGTACGTAAATGAAAAGTAGGGGCTGTTTAGATAAAGAAACAATAAAGTAAATATAGCGAGTGTGGAAAAGTGGTGGTAGGAGTTGTGAAATTGCCCCTAAGCAATTGACTACTTTACTAGACCGATAGCAAGTATTATGTGGGAGAGGCCATTGCTAGCATGTCATCCCTGACTTGGAATTCTATGCACTTATGATTGGAACTATTAGCAAGCATCCGCAACTACTAATGTTCATTAAGGTAAAACCCAACCATAGCATTAAGGTATATTGGTCCCCCTTCAATCCCGTATGCATCAATTTCTATGCTAGGTTGAAGCTTCTGTCACTCTTGCCCTCCAATACATATATAGTCCTATCAACATACAACTAACCCTAGGGTGTGATCCACGCGCGCAATCATATGATGGGCACCAAAGGACAGCAACATAACCACAAGCAAATTAAATCAATCATAGCAATTCATCAACCACCGATAGGACAACGAAAATCTAGTCAGACATCATAGGATGGCAACACATCATTGGATAATAATATGAAGCATAAAGCACCATGTTCAAGTAGAGGGTACAGCGGGTTGCGGGAGAGTGGACTGCTGTAGATAAAGGGGGGAAGGTGATGGAGATGTTGGTGAAGATGGCGGAGGTGTTGATGTAGATCGCGGTGATGATGATGATGGCCATGGCAGCATTCCGGCACCAACGGAAGAGAAGGGGGGAGGGGCCCCCTCGTCTTCTTCTTCCTTGACCTCCTCCCTAGATGGGAGAAGGGTTTCCCCTCTAGTCCTTGGCCTCCATGGCTGATACGTATCTATAATTTTTGATTGCTCCATGCTATATTATCTACTGTTTTGGACTATATTGGGCTTTATTTTCCACTTTTATATTACTTTTGGGACTAACCTATTAACCGGAGGCCCAGCCCAGAATTGCTGTTTTTTGCCTATTTCAGTGTTTCGAAGAAACGGAATATCACACGGAGTCCAAACGGAATGAAACCTTCGGAAACGTGATTTTCTCACCGAACGTGATCCAGGAGACTTGGCCCCTACGCCAAGGCATCAGAGAGGCGGTCACGAGGGTGGGGGGCGCCCCCCCTAGGGCGTGCCCCCTGCCTCGTGGGCCCCTCGATTCTCCACTGACGTACTCCTTCCTCCTATATATACCTACGTACCCCCAAACGATCAGAGACGGAGCCAAAATCCTAATTCCACCGCCGCAACTTTCTGTATCCACGAGATCCCATCTTGGGGCCTGTTCTGGAGCTCCGCCGGAGAGGGCCGTCATCACGAAGGGCTTCTACATCATCATAGCCTCTCCGATGAAGTGTGAGTAGTTTACCTCAGACCTTCGGGTCATAGTTAGTAGCTAGATGCCTTTTTCTCTCTTTTTGGATCTCAATACAAAGTTCTCCCCCTCTCTTGTGGAGATCTATTCGATGTAATCTTATTTTTGCAGTGTGTTTTTGAGACCGATGAATTGTGGGTTTATGATCAAGTCTATCTATGAATAATATTTGAATCTTCTCTGAATTATTTTATGTATGATTGGTTATCTTTGCAAGTCTCTTCGAATTATCCGTTTGATTTGGCCAACTAGTTCGGTAGTTCTTTCCATGGGAGAAGTGCTTAGCTTTGGGTTCGATCTTGCGGTGTCCTTTCCCAGTGACAGAAGGGGCAGCAAGGCACGTATTGTATCGTTGCCATTGAGGATAACAAGATCGGGTTTATTTCATATTGCATGAATTTATCTCTCTACATCATGTCATCTTGCTTAAGGTGTTACTTTGTTTTTAACTTAATACTCTAGATGCATGCTGGATAGCGGTCAATGAGTGGAGTAATAGTAGTAGATGCAGAATCGTTTCGGTCTACTTGTCACAGACATGATGCCTATATACATGATCATGCCTAGATATTCTCATAACTATGATCAATTCTGTCAATTGCTCAACAGTAATTTGTTCGCCCACCGTAGAATACGTATGCTCTTGAGAGAAACCACTAGTGAAACCTATGGCCCCCGGGTCTATTCTCATCATTTCAATCTCCATCACTTTAATCTTGTTTTGCTTTTTTACTTTGCCTTTACTTTTTACTTTGCATCTTTATACCAAAAATACCAAAAATATTATATCTATCAGATCTCACTCTCGTAAGTGACCGTGAAGGGATTGACAACCCCTCATCGCATTGGTTGCGAGTAGCTATCGTTTTGTGCAGGTACGAGGGACTTGAGCATGGCCTCCTACTGGATTGATACCTTGGTTCTCAAAAAACTGAGGGAAATACTTACGCTACTTTGCTGCATCATCCCTTCCTCTTCGGGGAAAATCAACGCAAGCTCAAGAGGTAGCAAGAAGGATTTCTGGCGCCGTTGCCGGGGAGTCTACGCAAAAAGACAACATACCAAGTACCCATCACAATCCCTATCTCTCACGTTACATTATTTGCCATTTGCCTCTCGTTTTCCTCTCCCCCACTTCACCCTTGCCGTTTTATTCGCCCTCTCTCTCTCTCTCTATCCTCCCTTTCTATTTGCCTCTTTTGCCCGTTTGCCCTTGTCTGCTCGTGGGCTAGTTTGTCGCGATGGCTCAACCGAGATTTGGTGATCTTCACCTTAAAAGGTTAGAGGAGATCGAAACCAACGTTAGGAAATTTATGGTTTTGCAATTTGAGCATAATAATTTCTTTAGAAATGAGCTTAAGGAACAAAAAAGTTTTATGAGTTATATGAATAAAGAGCTTGATGATATGTCTAAAGAATTTGATGGTATAAGATCCCAAATTGCTCGTCTAGAAAAGATGACTGCTGAAATTTCAGATATGCAAGCCACCTTAGTCAATAAGATGGCCGCTAAACCGAATTCCTATGAAAATCAAGATGAAGATCTAAAAGTTATTGATGTGTCCCCTATTAAATCTTTGTTTTGCAATATGAATCTTGATGAAACTGAATATGAACTTCCTTTACCTAGAAGGCGTTCTAAAAATTCGGAGTATTTAGATCTTTATGATGAAATTGATGAAAGTGGGATTGAAAGAAATAAAAATCTAGATGTTGCTAAACCCACTATATTGGATTTCAAGGAATTTAATTATGAAAGTTGTTCTTTAATTGATTGTATTTCCTTGTTTCAATCCGTGCTAAATTCTCCACATGCTTATAGTCAATATAAAGCCTTCACCGAACATATTGTTGATGCCTTGATGCAATCTTATGAAGAAAAACTTGAGTTGAAAGTTTCTATCCCTAGAAAACTCTATGATGAGTGGGAACCAACTATTAAAATTAAAATTAAAGATCATGAGTTTTATGCTTTGTGTGATTTGGGTGCTAGTGTCTCCACTATCCCCAAAACTTTGTGTGATTTGCTAGATTTCTGCAATTTTGATGATTGCTCTCTAAACTTGCATCTCGTGGATTCTACTATTAAGAAACCTATGGGAAGGATTAATGATGTTCTTGTTGTTGCAAATAGAAATTATGTGCCCGTAGATTTCATTGTTCTTGGTATAGATTGCAATCCTTCTTGCCCTATTATTCTTGGTAGACCTTTCCTTAGAACGGTTGGTGCGATTATTGATATGAAGGAAGGGAATATTAGATTTAAATTTCCATTAAAAAGGGCATGGAACACTTTCCAAGAAAGAAAATAAAATTACCATATGAAACTATCTTGAGAGCCACTTATGGATTGCCTACCAAAGATGGCAATACCTAGATCTATCCTCGCTTCTATGCCTAGCTAGGGGCGTTAAACGATAGCGCTTGTTGGGAGGCAACCCAATTTTATTTTTATTCCTTGCTTTTTGCTCCTGCTTAGTAATAAATAAATTATCTAGCCTCTGTTTTGGTTGTGTTTTTTGTGTTTAGTTAGTGTTTGTGCCAAGTAGAACCGTTGGGAAGACTTGGGGAAAGTCTTGTTGAACTTGCTGTAAAAAACAGAAACTTTAGTGCTCACAAGAACTGCTGTCATTTTTATTTGAAGAGTGATATTTAGTTAATTCTTTTTGCACATAATTAATAGATAAATTCCTCACGTCCAGCAATTTATTTTAGAATTTTTGGGGTTCCAGATCTTGCGCTAGGTACAGATTACTACAGACTGTTCTGTTTTTGACAGATTCTGTTTTTCGTGTGTTGTTTGCTTATTTTGATGAATCTATGGTTAGAAAAATAGTTTATAATACATAGAGAAGTTGGAATAAAGTAGGTTTAACACCCATATAAATAAAGAATGAGTTCATTACAGAACCTTGAAGTGGTCTTTTGTTTTCTTTCGCTAACGGAGCTCACGAGTTTTCTTCTTTAAGTTTTGTGTTGTGAAGTTTTCAAGTTTTGGGTGAATTCTTGTGATGGATTATGGAACAAGGAGTGGCAAGAGCCAAAGCTTGGGGATGCCCATGGAACCCCCAAGATAATCCAAGTACACCTGTGAGAACCCGGAATTAACTTCCAGACCCTCATGTGTATATTTGTCAACCCCAGGATCATTGTTGACAACATAGTGAAATGATATCATTGCACAATACATAAAAGGTATTACAATTTTAAATATATCTTGCCACAAGGCATACCTAGATAAATGTCTCATGACACTTATTACATTCAGAAAAACAGTAGAAAGTACAATGCGTAGAGACTCCATCTCAGCCACAGGCAGTCGATGTAGTCCACGTGACCTCACTCCTACGGATCGTCATAGTAGTCGTAGTCATCACCTTCATCTCCATGCAACTCTGTTGTCAACAAAATTATTGCCATGAGTACATTACGTACTCAACATGCCTCCCTCGGGGAAGTTCCTCATAACTACATGTGGCTTCAAAGGAAGGCTGTATGGCTCATTTGCATAAAGCTAATTTTGTTTAACAAATAAAGCAGTTGGATAAAAGCAGTTTTTGATGAGAATGTGTTTTATCTCCAGAATAACTTTCATCAAAGTGAGGATCCTCAATCAACTCACGTCCTTCATAGGTTTCAAGCATAGGGGCAAAGAGGGAATAAGCAAGACAGGTCTTGTACGTTAAGAAAGATTCATGTGTTGTCCATGACCGTGGACACGGCTATTCGAATAGTTTTACACTCTGCAGAGGTCGTACACTTTACTCACATGACACAATCCCGACTTGTTGCCACCAGTGGTCGCTGGTATAGTACTCCATTTGGTGTACCGATAGGGGGATTGTGACGAGGTCTTTGGACTAGATCCCCCAAAGATGTGACATGCCCACCGGGTCTGGCGCACGGAACTGAGAGTACGTCCTCAAACCGGTCCCCCCATCTATGCGAGGATACTCCTTGCAAGGCAGCTATCCCATCTGCGGTACGACGAGATCGACACCTAAGGCTGACTAGCTTACTTGACCAAGCCAGTGCCCATATAGCATGTGGTTGTACTGTTATCACAATCTTCAAATCCAAGACTTATTAGGCCTTATGCGGCATGGACGACTAATTGCCCCCTTCAACATGTGAAGGGCAGCCAATCGCTCCTTCAATCCTTGATTTAGCTGTCACCCGCACCAGTATTCAGACGGTAAGTTTCACCCAGAGTAGAAGAGGATAGAGAGGGTCAACAAGGGCCAACTGGCCTAGCTTAGCATTAACTTTCAACTGTCAATGACTCGGAGGTCATTCAACAAGGCACCTACAGGGTGATAAGCATGGCTAAGCATTTCTACTCTACCGGAATTATATACTTCTACTCAGGTGTCAAGTAAATAGGCGACAAGCGGATCAGGGTAATGTGTCAATCGACACGCTTGCTACGAGAATTAAAATAGCATGCACATAGTAACAATAAAACTCAATGCAATTTTGTAAACCATAGGATAAGTATGATCAAAGAAGGAGGCATGCCTTCGTTGTTGAGTCCTTCTTCGGTAACCTGTTCTGTCCATGTCCAACACCATCGTCACTCCCTACTCGTCGTAACAATAGCAAAAGACAAACAATAAATAACAAAGCAATAGAAAATCCAAATAACATCCAAAACAATTTAAGAGTGGATGGATAGCAAGATATTGATCAAGATGGAGACTCCGAAATGAGGTAGCACGATTGGATGTAAGAGAGAGGATTCATTGAAGTGACATGGTTGAGGTTGACATAGCTAAGAAATACTTGGCGATCAAGACTAACATTCCAATACGAATATGCAATTAAACACTAGTAGTGCCCACTACACATCTCGACAAACTATATAGGAGTATCTAACAAACACAATGGCAGCAACGCACATGAAAAGGAACCATCCTATGCATTTAACCACACAATTACAACATGACATGATGAAGGTAATAGTTAACCACAAATAGATATTTAGATAGAATCTAAATATTTATGATGGTCAATAGTAGTCAAACATATACATCAACTATATAATAATTCGAAAGGCAATAGTTCCGTAAGATAAACGAACAAACATTACAAACCATACTAGTTAAGCAATCAAACATCACTCAACAACATGAACCGAATTGACCTAGGTCTAACCCTACAACATTATTAATATAAAATAGGATCAACTCTATTATAAAACAAAGTAATTTGTCAAACAATTAACAAGAAACTATACAAGACATGGAACAAAAGAGTGAACTACTATCCAGGCATGATATGATTAAGATTAATAATCAACCACAAGTAAATATTTGGATGTATCCAAATATTTATAATGGTTAACAATAAGCATAGACTAAACATCAAACGTAATAACTATAGCAAGCATTGCTATAACAAGAGCCAATCCAATACTATGGTCAAAACTAAATAAATAAATAAATCAAGACACATCTTCACACATGGCATGTGGGTATAGAATCACTAGAGGTCTCAACGAATTACCCATGCATCACACACACGAGTGATCATGATAAGATACTGAACTAGGACACTCCTTATAATAAAGGAAACAACTAATATCCAAATGCCCTCTAGCAAAAAGATTACCACAACATGATTAACAACAAAGCAACAATGTGCACTAAGCATATGAGAAAGACACAACTCAACTATTGAAAGGTAAACTATCCTAATCATGTGATGAGCTAATGTAACATGTGCCAAACACTCATAATGCTATCATGAGATAAGTCAAGCTTATATAAGGAACACAAGGGCCTAAGTACTAAATTATAGCACATGAAACATAATAAGACATGAAAGATAACTTGCATTAATGATGTCTAGATATACAACAATGCAACAACTAGATACAAATATATAATGCTAAGTATGAATGATCATCACACATGTATGATACCAATAGAATACAACTCACAACAATGAGATAACTTAGTTGATATCAACTAACATGAATATCAAGAATGGTAACAGCACACAAGCTTACATACTTGTTATGTCATATAAGCATATGGATATACCATACTAAACATCTAGGCAAGTCAGAGAACTAGATCATGCCATCAAGCAATGTACTATACTAGCATGAGTAACAAAATGACATTCACTTCTATTTGTTACAATCTATAGTAGCAAAGACATAAGATACACCACTAGGCATGATCTAATACATGAATTGCTATAGACATGCTATACAACCTAGTTATACAATCACAACATTGTATCATGGTATTGATCAACTAAGAAGGGATCCTTCTTAATTAAAATATATGAATTGCTATAGACATGCTATACAACCTAGTATACAATCACATCCCTGCCTCGTGGCCACCTTGGGCACCGTCTCACGTGGATTTTTCTTCCCAAAAATCATATATATTCCAAAAAAAATCTCTGTCAGTTTTTATCCCGTTTGGACTCCGTTTGATATGGATATTCTGCGAAACAAACAACATGCAACAAACAGGAACTGGCACTGGGCACTGGATCAATATGTTAGTCCCAAAAATAGTATAAAAAGTTGCCAAAAGTATATGAAAGTTGTAGAATATTGGCATGGAACAATCAATTATAGATACGAGGGAGACGTATCAGTCGACGTTTTGGCGGTATCTTAGGAGATTCGTCCTCGACTGTGTTTTTCTCATCATCATCACCGCCGTCTTTAGGTGTATCCACCATGCATACGTCATACGAGGAGGTGGTCGTCCAACGTCCGGTGACTGGCGGGTTTTGGGCCTGCTCCTCTCCAGCATCGTCATCCATACCGTCGATGTCTTCGGAGGCGTAATCAAGCATGTCGGTTAGGTCCTCAATAGTGGCTATGAAGTGGGTGGTGGGTGGGAAGTAAAATTCCCTATATCCAGCCCCTAGTCCGGGCTGGGCATGATTCAGAAGCGGTTCCTCTGTGATGATGAGGGATCGCATTAGGTCCAAAGCCTTGTTTAAGAGCGGGGTTTGGACATGGTCGGAAGTTTCTGGGCCGAGCTCGCATGACACGGGTCTCCAGGGTTCAGAATTAATGTCTGAAGTGGAGTCCGGCCTTGCAATGATTGTCGGAGATGCTACTCTCTCTGGTTTTCCAGTGTTGAGCTCTAAGGCCGCAGAGAGTCCACGGGCTCTAGACTCCCATCTTCGGACCTGATGACGTGCTCTGGATCTAAGGCCGGGGCAGTGGTTGAGGCCACAAACCCTTGGAATATCAAGTCTCCTCGGATATCCGTGACATAGTTCAGATTTCCAAAACTGATCTGGTGACCAGGGGCGTAGCTATTGATCTGCTCCAGAAGGCCAACCGAGTTAACCCGCAGTGCGAAGCCGCCGAATACAAAGATCTGACCGGGGAGGAAAATTTCCTTCGTGGCAGCATTGTTGTAGATAATTGATGGAGCCATCGAGCCTTTCGATGACGGCATAGTGGAACTCTCCATGAAAGCACCATTGTCAGTGTCAAAACTGATAGATCTCGGGTAGGTGTCCCGAACTATGCGTTTAAGGATCAAAGGTAACAGGACACAGGGGACACAATGTTTACCCAGGTTCGGGCCCTCTTGATGGAGGTAATACCCTACGTCCTGCTTGATTGACTTTGATGAGTATAGGGGTTACAAGAGTTGATCTACCACGAGATCATAATGGCTAAACCCTAGATGTCTAGCCTATATGATTATGATTGCCTCTATGGACTAAACCCTCCAGTATAGACACCGGAGGGGGCTAGTGTCGGTGTCAAAATAGGCGGATCTCGGGTAGGGGGTCCCGAGCTGTGCGTCTAAGGCGGATGGTAACAGGAGGCAGGGGACACGATGTTTACCCAGGTTCGGGCCCTCTTGATGGAGGTAATACCCTACGTCCTGCTTGATTGTTCTTGATGATATGAGTATTACAAGAGTTGATCTACCACGAGATCGGAGAGGCTAAACCCTAGAAGCTAGCCTATGGTATGATTGTATGTTATCCTATGGACTAAAACCCTCCTGTTTATATAGACACCGGAGGGGGATAGGGTTACACAAGGTCGGTTACAACGAAGGAGATATACATATCCGTATTGCCTAGCTTGCCTTCCACACCAAGTAGAGTCCCATCCGGACATGGGACGAAGTCTTCAACCTCGTATCTTCATAGTCCAACAGTCCGGCCAAAGGATATAGTCCGGCTGTCCGGAGACCCCCTAATCCTGGACTCCCTCAGTAGCCCCTGAACCAGGCTTCAATGACGATGAGTCCGGCAGGCAGTATTGTCTTCGGCATTGCAAGGCGGGTTCTTCTCCAAATCCTGAATATCCGCTAAGTAGTGTCCAGCTCCCATAAATGTTGGATTCCTTGGCTTCTGCGCCCAATAAGGGCCATCTTCCACGCGTCGAGTGAATGCGAGGAGCCAGGGCGTTTTTACATTCGCCCCCCTAGCCAGGTAAATAAATTGTCTATTAAAGAGATGGGGATTCCTAGATCCAATCCACACCATCCTCCCACGGCGAGAATCCATCGGAGTGCGCTCAGAAAAAATCCATTCCATCATGGCCGACCACCGCAGCTCCTCCTCCCACCTCCACAGCCCTAAGCCCAGTGACTGGGAGAGGTGTTCCGTCTCGCACAACCGATTAGTAGAGTTGCAAACCCGGGGATTTCTTCCTCCAGCGTATATGGTCCCGTCTGAGCCGGGCTTGCCACCTATAATGGCGGAGAACAAGTGGAGAGCTTCCCCAATCCCTCTAAGGGGGAGCGGGTATGCCTTGTCCCTTACTTACTAAGGGGACTCGGATTTCCAATTCATCCGTTCCTCCGCGAGCTCCTGGAGTTTTACGGCCTCCAACTGCACAATTTCACCCCTGCTTCCATATTACACATCGCCGGTTATGTTGCCCTTTGTGAGCTATTTCCGGGCTGCAAGGCTCATTTCGAGCTATGGAAAAGGTTATTTTGCCTTGTGCCCTGCACACAGAAGGGGTCACTTTATCAGGTGGGCGGAGCCAAAATATGGCGCATCGCCGAGACCGGATACCTATCCGGTTCTCCAAAGAAGATGTCCAAAGACTGGCCGTTGGAGTGGTTTTATACGCAGTACGTACCCCTTCCAGACCCTGTTCGGCGGGGTCTTCCTGAGTTCAACAATACTCCTCTGAAGAAACATCGAAGCTGGCACCCACGGAGCCCCCAAGAGGAAGACAACGGAGAAGTCCTCTTCTTGATGAACCAGATTAAAGCGCTGGCTCAATCAGGATTGACAATAATCGAGGTTATGTCAATATGCATAATGCGGGGAGTGCAACCACTTTAATATCGAGGGCACCCCCTGTGGTGTTTTAACGGGGAAGATGGTGCCACCCGTTGCGGGCGTAAGGGACCGGACTCCGCAGCTGCTTTAGCAAAAAAATTGTCCGAGTTATTCAAGGGAGAAGAAGAGGAGTTCGCCCGTATCAAGCCACGGCATGGATTCTCCGTGTACAACCCTCCAAGCTGGGTAAGCTGTCACTCTTCACTCCCAACCTTCCCGCATTCTTCGTCGTAAATACTTACCTTGGCGTTTCATGGCAGGAACTACGAAAAGCTGTAAGGGAGGTTAATAGCCCACCTCCACAACCGGAGGACCCTAACCGGGCCCTCGATCCCAGACTTGAAGAGGATCCGGACATATTTGTGGAGCTGATAGACATGCAATTCTATCAATTGAGCTGCGATGATGCCATGGTGGCCATAACGGCCGACTACCCCGGACTTCTCCCTGTGTCGCACGTAAGAAAAACCAAGATCCCAGCTCCAAAAATAGGATTCCCTTTTATGCACTTCACCTACCGTACACATATGGTGTTTTACAGGGAAGGCATTCGGGACGCCATGCCGAACCCGCAGCAACTGGCCAACAAAGGGCACCAAGGCCGGGTAGGCCTAAAAGGAAGGCGGTCAGGACGGAAACGTCGACGTAGAGGTATAACACAAAACCTTGCTCCGTGGTTGTCGTCTTTCCCAAAATATAATGGCGTCCATGTTTCTTAATAGAAAAAGCACTCGCCGGACTATATCCGGAGAGGCTGCCGATCACGCCTCCACCAGTCGGGCTCCAGGGCCAGACATAGAGGCGGAAGCCAACACGGGGCGAACACCAGATGCTCCTCCTACAGAGGTTGCGGATGGACTATCTGCTACAAATTCAGAAGTGGAGAGCGCCATGAATCACAGGCGTCGCCGGGCCGTACTCCCTAGAGGCATTTGATGCCTTCAATTCCGGAGATGCGTACATCTGTGCTGCTCAAAATGGTCTAGCCAGAGCCACGGACCAGTATGTAAGGGATATACGGGTAAGCAAATCTGACGATTATATGTACCAGTAGCCCCTGAGACTTGAAGCAGTTGACACAACTGATTTAAGGATCATTTTTGTGCAGGTTCTTACAGAGAAGAATTCCCGATTGTCTCAAGAGCTAGACGAGTGCAAGGCCCAGCTAGGGGCCGCTGTTGCCGCGTTGAAGGAGTCCGAGAAAGGTCCCCTGGGTAACACTTGTATCTATTGCAAAGAATGTGGGTACCAGGTAGTATGCGGCATGTATGCCAATCTAATAATAGATGTTGCAGGTGGCCCCGGAGTGAATCCGGAGGCCGTGGAGGCGGATGCGGCGCATGATGATCGACAACGAAATGCTGGCGAGCACGTGCTGACGCGAGTCAGGCAGGAGAAAAATGATCTCCAAGACGCTAATATCCAGCTGGGCGTGGAACTAAAAGATGTTCGAGCCCAGCTTGCGGACTCCGTGAAGGAGAATAAACGGCTTCGACGCAGCATTTTTAGTAAGTGCTTGAACAAACTTTTTTTAAAAGAGTTCGGCGAAGAAGCCGGCTAATAGCGTTATGTCTGCAGATATACTGACAGGTTGTCCCTCGGAGGAGATGCCCGGGTCTTTAGGTGATCTTCTATTAGAGCTCTCACAACTGCACGAGCAAGTTTGGCAGGTGATGCAGGGTATTGCCCAAGCCTTGTGGCCATCTGCGTCCCCGCCCGTAGGCATCGGTGAGCTTATAGAGAAGATCAAGGGAGCATGGCGGCACTTCTAATTATGGAAGATATCAGCCTACCAACAGGGTGCAAGGGAAGCCTGGGCTATGGTGAAGACACTATATACCAAAGCGGACTCAAACCACATGGCCGAGGTTGGACCCGTGGGGCCTGATGGGAAAGAGATTCCTGTCAGTTTAGTGTATGATCAAGTAGAATTAGCCGCAAAGTATTCCCAACAGGATTGTAGGCTAGACAGCCTGTTGGATTGCATAGAAGAAGAATTCAATTAGTCATAGTGACTGTGTACTTCAAATGACATATGTAATGCCCCTAGCCAGATTGTAAATCATTTGTCATGGCGGACCTTTTCGCTTCGACCTCTGGACCCGATAGTCCGGAGTGTATCCGAATACCCTCTCGGTTATATAAGAACCGGGGTATGCATGGAAACCAGGCGTAGGGGTCATAAGTGCTTGAACAGACAAGTATCCAACTAGCTATGTTATATTACATGGATAGTAAGAAACAACTTCCAGGGAGAATAGTTCCGTTAAGGGTTCCTTTCCCTGGGTACGCATGCCCTAATGTGCATGTACGAACTGCGAGACGCAGGTTAAAAACATCTGGGGGCGTGCGGTAATTTAAATGAAAGTCGTCTTTTATTCACCGACCGAATATTCCCTTAAGAACGCTAGCTTTCGGCTTCACCCAGTCTGAGGTACACATCTGGCTGACCCGGCAGTAACAATCGCAGAGGTGCTCCCCTTATGCCCTAGCTGAATTTACGGGAACGTATTGCATAAATACAAGAGCCAGGCAACCCAGCTTGGCCAAAACTTAAGTCATATCGATGCATATAATGGCAAAAAAGGTACATGCGGAAGAATAACACATGTGCGGGGCATAAGGCCCGAAAAAATAGTTAGATTGAGCTTCTGTATAAGAAGCCCCCAGGTATAATGAGTGCGGTTAGCGCGTCAAGATTGTGTAACCAAGACACAAGTCTAGCCCTTTAGGGCATTGGAGAGAAGAACAAAAAGAAAGAGAGAGAGAGAGAGAGAGAGAGAGAAAAACAGATGCGCGAAAAATTGATGGAGTTAAGGAGACGAACATAGTGTCCGGCGCTAGGTGTAGAATCTTCGGAGTCTGGCTGCGTTCCATGGGTCCGGCTCGAGTCGATTGTCCGATGCATCCCGCAGACGATATGCACCACCGGTCAGAACCTGGTCGATAATGAATGGACCTTCCCATTTGGGCTTGAGCTTGTTTTTTTTCTGGCAGGCGTAGAACTAGTTCGCCAATGTTATAGGTTCCAGCCTGCTGCTGATACCTTCCAGCCTGCTGCTGATAGAATGCGGAACGGGATTTTGCTACGTCGCGCTCCTCCTCCAAGGCATCCAAACTGTCCTGCCAATCGAGCTCGGCCTCTCTTTCTTCGTACATGCGCACTCGAGGTGAGTCATGAATTATGTCACAAGGCAGCACCGCCTCAGCGCCGTACACCATAAAAATGGTGTGTATCCGGTAGTGCGATTCGGCGTGGTCTGCAGCCCCCATAGTACGGGGTCAAGCTCCTCTACCCAATGTGTCTCTGATTCCTTTAAGGACCACACTAATCTGGGTTTAATGCCGCTCATGATAAGACCATTCGCTCGTTTGACTTGACCGTTAATTTGCGGGTGATAGACAGAAGCATAATCGAGCTTGATGCCCATGTTGTTGCACCAAAATTTCACTTCGTCGGCTGTAAAATTCGTGTCGTTGTCAGTGATGATGTTGTGGGGGACGCCGTAATGGTGTACAACCCCGGATATGAAGTCTATCATCGGTCCGGATTCGTCCGTCTTGACAGGTTTGGCTTCTATCCATTTGGTGAATTTATCCACCATGACCAGTAAGTATTTTTTCTTATGGGTTCCCCCTTTAAGGGGTCTGACCATATCAAGCCCCCAGACCGCAAAGGGCCAAGTAATGGGGATGGTTTGGAGAGCGGTAGGCGGCATATGACTTTGGTTTGCAAATAGCTGGCAGCCGACACAATGCTGGACCAGATGCTGCGCATCTGCCCGGGCCGTCGGCCAATAAAAACCTGTACGAACGGCCTTGCTTATAAGGGCCCGGGCTGCGGCGTGATGGCCGCCGAGTCCGGCATGGATTTCTGCCAAAAGCTTCCGCCCTTCCTCTTCGGAGATGCACCTTTGAAGGACTCCAGTAGTGCTTTTCTTATAAAGCTCTCCCTCGTGGACCTTGTAGGCTTTAGATCGCCGCACTATGCAGCGTGCCTCATTTTGGTCCTCGGGTAGTTCCTGCCTAGTTAGGTAGGCCAGGAATGGTTCTGTCCACGGGGCGATAACGGCCATTATTACATGGGCTGAAGGTGTTATTTCGATTGTCGAGCCTCCGATTGTGTCAGAGTGTTCGGTATCTGGGGTTGTGGCCGGATCCGGACTATTGTTGCCGGTGTCCCCTTCCCATACCACGGATGGTTTAAATAGTTTTTCCAGGAAGATGTTTGGTGGGAGAGGGTCGCGTTTAGCGCCGATACGGGCGAGGATGTCCGCCGCCTGGTTGTTTTCCCGAGCCACATGGTGAAACTCAAGCCCCTCGAACCGAGCTGACATTTTGAGGACGGCGTTGCGATATGCTGCCATTTTCGGATCCTTGGCATCGAAGTCTCCATTTATTTGGGATATTGCAAGGTTCGAGTCCACACGCACCTCCAAGCGTTGAATGCCCATGGAGACTGCCATCCGGAGACCGTGTAATAGGGCCTCGTATTCGGCTGCGTTATTGGAGTTTGTATATAGTATTTGGAGTACGTATTGCATTGTATCTCTGGTGGGGGACGTCAGGACGACGCCAGCCCCTAGACCAGCCAGCATATTAGAGTCGTCGAAGTGCATGATCCAATTGGAGTATGCGCCATACTCTTTAGGGAGTTCGGCCTCTGTCCATTCGGCTAAGAAATCGGCCAGTACTTGTGACTTAATGGCTCGTCGTGGTTTATATGTTATGTCGAACGGGAGGAGCTCGATAGCCCATTTGGCAATCCGGCCCGTGGCATCGCGATTGTTTATTATGTCATTGAGTGGTACTTCGGAGGCCACCGTAATTGAACATTCTTGAAAGTAGTGTCATAATTTCTGGGATGCCATGAATACCGCGTATGCTATCTTTTGATAATGTGGGTACCGTGATTTGCATGCAGTGAGGACGGTGGATACATAATATACCAGCTTTTGAAGTGGGAATTTAAGTCCGTCCATCTCTTGTTCGACGATGAGCACTGCGCTCACAACTTGATGAGTTGCTGCTATATATAATAGCATTGGTTCGCCAATAGTTGGCGCGGCCAAGATTGGGTTGGTGGCTAGCATGGCCTTTATTTCTTCCAGTCCGGCCGTGGCTGCATCTGTCCACTCGAAGTGTTCAGTGCGCCGAAGAAGGCGATAAAGGGGGAGTGACTTTTCTCCTAGTCGGGAGATAAAGCGGCTTAAAGCTGCCACACATCCAATTAATTTCTGGATTTGCTTGAGGTCAGTTGGGATAGCCAACTACGACAGAGCTTGGATTTTGGCCGGATTTGCTGCAATTCCTCTACTGGAGACGATGAAGCCCAGGAGCTTTTCAGCGGGGACACTGAAAATGCATTTTTCCGAATTGAGCTTAATGTCGTAAGTTCGGAGGTTGGCGAACATGAGCCTCAAGTCGTCTATTATGGAGTCGATGTGTCTAGTTTTAATGACCACATCATCTACATATGCCTCCACGGTCTTGTCGATCTGCTTTTCCAGACATGTCTGGATCATGCGTTGATATGTTGCGCCGGCGTTTTTGAGCCCAAAGGGCATTGTGTTAAAACAGAAAGGGTCGTATGGCGTGATAAATGTCGTTGCGGCTTGATCAGACTCTGCCATCATAATCTGGTGGTAACCGGAGTATGCATCGGGGAAGCACAATGATTCATGTCCTGCGGTAGCGTCAATGATTTGATCGATGCGAGGGAGTGGGAAGGGATCTGTTGGTGTCAAAACCGGTGGATCTCGGGTAGGGGGTCCCGAACTATGCGTCTAGGTAGATGGTAACAGGAGGCATGGGACACAATGTTTTACCCAGGTTCGGGCCCTCTTGATGGAGGTAAAACCCTACGTCCTGCTTGATTAATATTGATGATATGGGTAGTACAAGAGTAGATCTACCACGAGATCAAGGAGGCTAAACCCTAGAAGCTAGCCTATGGTATGATTGTTGTTCATCCTACGGACTAAAATCCTCCAGTTTATATAGACACCGGAGAGGGCTAGGGTTACATAGAGTCGGTTACAATGGTAGGAGATCTACATATCCGTATCGTGAAGCTTGCCTTCCACGCCAAGGAAAGTCCCTTCCGGACACGGGACGAAGTCTTCAATCCTGTATCTTCATAGTCCAGGAGTCCGGCTGAAGGTATAGTCCGGCTATCCGGACACCCCCTAATCCAGGACTCCCTCAGCAGCCCCTGAACCAGGCTTCAATGACGACGAGTCCGGCGGGCAGATTGTCTTCGGCATTGCAAGGTGGGTTCCTCCTCCAAGTACTTCATAGAAGATTTTGAACACAAAGGTAGTGTCCGGCTCTGCAAAATAATTTTCCACATATTGCCATAGAGAGAATAATATTTACACAAATCTAATCTGCTGACGTATTCCGTAGCGTGACATCACACCACGGCCAAGTCTTTATTCGAATCATTTTATTGTTCTACCTCAGCGCGTTTAGCGAGGCGGTTTCCTTGGCATGTCTTGTCAGAGCAGAGATCGTGTCCCCTTATTCCGGGATTCTCATCGATACGGGTGTGGGTATCCCAACTGCGCCATTGATTATGGCGCTTGGGAGATAAGCGAGTTTTACTAGGCTGGTGGGGACGCATAGTGCGTCCACCCATATAAGGGGATAAGGATCCACCTTTTCATCCACGCCTTCTTCCTCCTTTGCCTATCCATTTCCGCGCACTCGAGCTCCAGCGCCCAAGTCCGCACACCCCACCTCAACCTTCTCCAGCCATGTCCGGAGCGGGAGGCAAGTGGATGGTCTCCTCCATTACGGAGGGACACATCAAAAAACTGAGGAAGGTCGGATACTTGTCTAACGATATTGCGCACCGACTTCCCGAAGAGGGGCAGCTCACCCCCACCCCTAGGCCCCATGAGAGGGTGGTGTTCCTCCCCCATTTCCTCTGTGGACTGGGCTTCCCTCTCCACCCATTTGTCCCGGGGCTCATGTTCTACTATGGCCTGGATTTCCACGATCTGGCCCCGAACTTTGTCCTCAACATCTCGGCGTTTATCGTCGTGTGCGAGGCTTTCTTCCGCATCCACCCCCATTTCGGCCTATGGCTCAAGACTTTCAATGTCAAGCCGAAGGTGGTGCACGGCACCCAAGGGAGTGCGGAGGCGCCATGGTGGGCAAGATGCCCAATGTCCTATGGCTCGAGGGCTCCTTCGTGGAATCCCTAAAGGGGTGGCAGTCGGGGTGGTTTTACATCACCGAGCTGCGCGACCCTGAATGTGTCGCAGCCCCCAAGTTCTGATCCGGACCCCCTATGCGGCTCGCCTCCTGGAAAGAGACGGGCCTGTCGTGGGGTAAAAAAGGAGAGCTGACCGGACTCCAAACATGCGTCCAAACCCTGGTGGACAAGAAGCTCAAACTTGTCAACATAGTCCAGGTTATGCTCATCCACCGGATCCTCCCGTGTCAACAACGGGCTTTCAACCTGTGGGAGTTCGACCTGGCGCGGCACCGAACTCTAAGCAGGCTCTTCGACACGACGTACGAAGATGCCTGGAAGGTGCTTTTCAAGGGCGCCAAGGCCCCCGCATCCGCTACCGAGGATCGCGGATTCAGCACGCAGCGTCACGCTTGTGTGGTAAGCTGTTTTTACCTTTTACAGGGTATTAGTTTTTCATAGTTTGACTCCATGCAGGATCTAAGCTCCCTTACCTTTGACAGGATTGGCAGGAGACGTCCGGACAGATCAACTATCCGGCTCCTTTGCCCGAAGGCCCAGCGGACGCTCGCTTGGAGAAGCTGCTGGTTCCGGCACCCTACGTGGTGCCGGAGAAGAAGGCCAAGAAGAAGGCCACGGGGACTCGAAAGAGTGCCCGGCGCCAGGAGGTGTCGGATTCATCATCCGACGACTCCAAGGCGCACTCCTCCCATGAAGACGAGGAGGAGGAAGAAGAGACCTCTCCCCTTCCAGCGGGGGGAGTGAAGAAAAGCAAGGCCGCCCCAACTGGGGAGGCCGAAGGGTCCAAGAGGGGGAAGAACCCTCCTCCGGACTACTCCACCAACGCCGGCGACGGCGAAGAGGAGTGGTCGCACAGGGCCAAGCCCCTGGTGAGATCGTAAGTATCCGGATACCAGAGTGATTCATAGTATTCCTCCATTGCACAGCTTTTCCTTACGTCGAACATGTCTATGCAGTCTACCCAAGGCCGGGCTCGACGAGTCGTCCAGCGGCTCCCTGGATTCGTCGGATGTGAATTCGCTTCTGGTGGCTACCTCCCCCCACCCTACGGACGACGTCGAGGTGGCGTCCCAACAGGTTCCAAGCCAGGAGGAGATGGTCCTGGAGGCACCGCAAGGTGACCTCCCGAACTCCAGGCGTGAAGGGGATAGAACCCCCAAGGGCTCTAAGTCCGGCTTTGAGCCGGACACCGCGCCGGAACCTTCAACGGTTCCGGACTCCGGTAGGCACCTCCTTCCATGAGGAGCAAGCCTACCGAGCCGGTGACCTTCCTCCAACCGAAGGCACCGGACAATTTGCTGGAGGTGCTTAACGGCGCCTCCATCGACGAGGAGCACCACACTATTATGAGTGTGGTGATCCAGAAGGTTCAGTCCACCAAGAGCGGACTGACTGAAGCCTGTGCCAGCCTTCTAATAGGCTTTGAGGTAAGTAAGGAATATGTAAAAATATTACCGCATAGACAGTAGCCCCTGATGCTCTGTTCGGTGTTCGGCAAGAAAAGCCGAATAGAGGATCTAATAACATTCGCAGGAGTCTAACAAAAGTAAGTCAATATGCGTATGCAGGCTTCACTGCTAGCATCCGCCGCACTGACAGCGGAGGTGGGCACGCTGAAGCAGAACCTCGAGCGGTCCGAGCAAGAGCTCGGCCTAGCCAAGCAGCAGCTCGAGGAGAAGGAAGGTAAGAAATACCTTATTGAAATATGTGAAAGGTGCAATTGCAAAAAGTGTCAGGATTAACGCGGCTATTGTAGGGGCCACAACTAAGGTGGCGACCCTTAAGCAAGCGCTGTCCGAGGCCGAGAAGAGGGCGGCCACGGAGCGCACCGAGCGGGAGAAGCATGAGACGCAGGTTGGCGAGGTGCGGCAAGAGCTCCAGGCTCTCATGAAAAAACATGAAAGTTTGGAGCTTGACTCGAAGACGCGAGAGTCTGAGCTCACGGCGGCCATTGAAGATGCCAAGTCTGCCAAGGCCGAAGCCCAGAAGGCCCTCCAGGAGGTTGAGGCAATAAAAAAGATAGCGGCGGGTAAGGCATTCTTCATGCAAAGCAAGCACGTAAAAGTGAATTACTTGTTACTTACCCGAATCCGGAGCTCTCCAGGAGCATTCGCAGACTTGCCCCGTAGCGTGTCGGATGTCGCCGCCTTCTACTGAGCTGAGGAGGGAAGCTCGACGGAGAAGGTGTTCTGGTCTCAGTATGCTGAGGCCGAACACCCAGTGCCCTTAAGCGACCAGCTGGAACAGCTGGTCGAGCTCCATAAGATGGCCGAACAGGCCATGAAGGGCCTCATAGTCCGACTGTGGCCTGGAGAGGCCATGCCTGGGAGCTACTTCGGGCTGGTGAGGCGGCTGGTGGAGGCCTGTCCAAGGCTCGAAGTCATCAAGCGCTCCGTATGCATCGAGGGTGCCCGTAGGGCGCTTGCCCGTGCGAAGGTGCACTGGGGCAAGCTGGATGCTGAGAAGCTTGTGAAGGACGGGCTGCCGCCGGGCAAGGAGCATCGCAAGCCCGAGATATATTATGAGGGCATTCTAAAGGGTGCCCGCCTTGTGGCGGATGAATGTTCCATGGATGTAATCTTTCAGTAAACTCGCTCATTTTGTCCTGTGCGCTGAAAACTTGTTCATGTGCACTAAGCAATGCTTTTTGAATTTAAAATATTACCTTCTATGCAGTCATTTATCAAATTTGAGAGATGGTGAGTCGTCGGCTTCTGCCCCCATGGCACGAGTGTTGGGGTGTTCGGGATAAACATGAGCGCTCTTTTTCCCATTCTTGGGTCCTTCGAGGGAGGCGCTCAACACAACGAACAAGGCAATCGGATTATAATGCTTGAACACTCTCACTTAGCCATAGAATTCTATAATTTTAAATTTCGGCGAAGCCCCTAGTGTTCGGAAGACCGAGTTCGGGCGCTATCCACACCTAGGCCGGACAAAGTCGACTCCTCGCTCTAAGCGGCATAAGTCTTTAGGGACTCAAAAATCTCTCGAACAGCGACCAGCTCTCGCCTCATCATGACGGTCAGTTTTAGCTTTCTCTACTGAGGTGCTTAGCCCAGCTCAACTGGGGCACAATCGCAGTAGTTCTCCTAGTGCTACCTTAGCCGATATAACGGAACGTAAGGTACCAAAACATAGGAGCTGGGCAAACCCAACTATTGACCCAAGACATGATTCAGAGCCGATGCATATAATGCTATAAGTTCAGGGTGCCGCACTTGTGAAAGTGTTCGTACTTCTCACACCGTATTGTGGGGTACTTAAGCCCCTGGCGTATTGGCCGTACCAAAGTGTACAGGTGCGACATGTCATTAATGAACATATATTCGTAAAAAAGAGTAATGCAATAATAGGCAGAGGCTATGCATTCTTTATTTAAAAAAGGCTGCGATTAAAGCAGGACGATACAAATAGTGCGATAACCAAAAGATGGGACTATCAAATATGTCCTTTCCAGGGGCGAGCTATGGAATGTTATGCGAAACAGGTATACTGCTCGTTATAGAGACCACCTTAGAGTTCCGTAGTGCGGCGTAGCTTTCTGCTCCCCTGGTTGTTGTATCGTTTGTGCGGCAATTGTACTGCCGGACAGGCCTTCCGAAGAGTGGAGTCCTGAAAGTAAGAGAAAATTAAAAAGTCGGCAGCCCCTAGTGCGGTTTAAGCCGTGTTTCGGGCGTGCCGTGATTGTGCCCCTCCCCTTTTTCCCATGGTATTTCCAGAGCGTAGTTATGTACGCGCAACATTGGTTTCGCAAGTTTGCGAGGGCTAGGGTTGGGGCCGCATTGCTACGCTTGCTAGGAACATGCCCGGCGGTCTTGTTGTAGGTTACTCTGGGCGCGCTTGACGGTGTCCAGACGTTTAATGGCCAGACTGGAGAATTGCCTTGAGAGGCTGCTTTGTACTTCCACTGCGATAGCCGCCGTATGCTCCTCCGTTTGGAGAGAGCGTTCGGTGTTTCCATTGACCGTGATGACTCCTCAAGGGCCTGGCATTTTGAGCTTGAGGTATGCGTAGTGCGGCACCGCATTGAACTTGGCAAATGCGGTTCGCCCGAGTAGTGTCTGATAGCCACTGCAGAACGGAACTATGTCGAAGATTAACTCCTCGCTTCGGAAATTATCCGGAGATCCGAAGACCACTTCAAGTGTAACTGAGCCTGTACAGTTGGCCTCTACACCTGGTATGACGCCTTTAAAGGTTGTTTTAGTGGGTTTAATCCTCGAGGGATCGATGCCCATTTTCCGCACTGTATCCTGGTAAAGCAGGTTCAGGCTGCTGCCGCCGTCCATAAGGACTCTAATGTGGTGAAATCTGTCAATAATTGGGTCTAGAACCAATGCGGCGAATCCGCCATGACGGGTGCTAGTGGGGTGGTCCCTTCGATCAAAAGTGATTGGGTAGGAAGACCATGGGTTGAACTTTGGGGCGACTGGCTCCATCGCGTATACGTCCCTTAGCGCACGCTTCCGCTCCCTCTTGGGGACGTGGGTTGCGTATATCATGTTCACCGTCCGCACTTGTGGGGGAAAACCTTTTTGTCCACTGTTGTTCGGCGGCCGGGGCTCCTCCTCGTCATCGCTATGCAGCCCCTTGTCTCTGCTTTCGGCATTTAACTTGCCTGCCTACTTGAACACCCAACAATCCCTGTTGGTGTGATTGGCTGGTTTTTCGGGGGTGCCATGTATCTGGCATGAGCAGTCGAGTATTCGGTCCAAACTTGACGGGCCCGGAGTATTTCTTTTGAATGGATTTTTCCGCTGACCGGGTTTAGAGCCTCTGAATCCGGCATTAACTGTCGTATCCTCAGCATTGTCGTCGTTGATGCGGCGCTTTTGCTTGTTGCGACGCGACCTGCCACTGTTGTCCTTGGTATCCAAATTACCAGGGCTCTTGGTCATGTTATTGCTGCGAGCTAGCCAGCTGTCTTCTCCCGCGCAAAAGCGGGTCATAAGTGTCGTGAGGGCTGCCATAGATTTCGGCTTTTCCTGTCCTAGGTGTCGTGCAAGCCACTCGTCCCGGATGTTATGCTTGAAGGCTGCTAGGGCCTCTGCGTCCGAACAGTCGACGATTTGATTTTTCTTGGTTAGGTACCGTGTCCAGAATTGTCTGGCCGATTCTTCTGGCTACTGAATTATGTGGCTAAGGTCATCGGCGTCTGGTGGTCGCACATAAGTGCCCTGGAAATTGTCGAGGAATGCGGCTTCCAGGTCCTCCCAACAACCAATTGATTCTGTTGGCAAGTTGTTAAGCCAATGCCGAGCTGGTCCTTTAAGCTTGAGTGGGAGGTATTTGATGGCGTGTAGGTCATCACCGCGGGCCATGTGGATATGAAGGAGATAGTCCTCAATCCATACCACAGGATCTGTTGTGCCATCATATGATTCGATGTTCACGGGTTTGAAACCCTCAGGGATTTGATGATCCATTACTTCATCTGTGAAGCATAGTGGGTGTGCGGCGCCTCTGTATTGGGCTATATCACGACGCAGCTCAAACGAGCTTTGTCTACTGTGTTCGGCTCGGCCGGATTGACTGTATCCGGAGTGACGATTACCGTCTCGTGTCGTGGGGCGCCCACGCGATCCGTAGATCGATCTTGTTTGCCTTGCCTTGTCCTCCAATATATCTCGCAGGTCTGGAGCATTTTCCCGTGCCTTGGTATTTTTTGAGCGGCGCCGGGGTGCGGCTTGAGGGGAGGGCCAAGAGGCCTCTCTGTCATGGCCACGGGGTGGCCGGTCGGCCGCATCATGCGCTGGTGATGTAGGTTTAGGTGCTTCCTCCTCTAATCAGGGTAGCAGCCTGCGCTTTGGGTAGCTCTTGGAGGGGCGTTCGAGTTCATACTCTTCGGCCGCAAGGACCTCAGTCCATCTGTCGGCTAGCAACTCTTGATCAGCTCTAAGTTGTTGCTGTTTTTTCTTGAGGCTGCTCGCCATGGCCATAAGCCTGCGTTTGAAACGCTCTTGTTCGACGGGATCCTCCGGCACGACAAATTTGTCGTCATCGAGGCTTGCCTCATCTTCGGAGGAAGGCATATAATTATCGTCCTTGACCTCTCTGTCTGCCGCTCTCTCATGAGGGCTGGCTTCTCCATCCTCGTGTGCTGAATCTTGCTGGAGGTGGTTGTCTTTGGCACTGTCCGGGGTGTTATTATCTCCCGTGCTGGAATCACCATTTTTGCTTTGGCGGTATTTAGAGCGGCGCCGCTGACACCGGCGCTTAGGATGCTTCTTGGAGGGGTCATCCTCCACTGTTCCATCGCCATTGCCTTCTTTTGGGGTGTCCACCATGTATATATCATACGACGAGGTGGCTTTCCAGTGCCCTATAGGCGCTGGTTCTTGATCGTCTCTTGCATCGGCGTCCATACCGTCAATGTCTTCGGAGTCGAAGTCGAGCATGTCGATTAAATCATCGACAGTGGCTACGAAGTGGGTGGTGGGTGGGCTTTGAATTTCTTCATCATCCGCATCCCAACCTTGCTGACCATAGTCCGGCCAGGGCTCTCCTGATAAAGAGAGAGACTTTAGTGAATTCAGAATATCGCCGAAGGGCGAGTGCTGAAAGATGTCCGCGGCGGTGAACTCCATGATCGGTGCCCAATCGGGTTCGATCAGTAGGGGCGCGGAGGGCTCGAGTCTGGAGAGGAGTCCGGCTCCTTGGAGTCATGGGCTTCGCAAAGAATAGGGCTGGTGTTCGGCTCGATCACCGTAAAGATTGCAGCCCCCGAGGCGGTGTCCAACCACCCATCCTCGATTGGCACAGTTGGTTTCGAATTAAGGGTCGGAGCTAATGTGGGTGCGGCCTCCAGGGCACTATTCGGCGGCAGAGCTAGATCATGCCCATCGTGACAGTGTGGTGCGCTCGGCTGCGGCTCGAATCCGTCGAAGATCAAGTCTCCGCGGAGGTCTGCTGTGTAGTTTAAACTTCCAAATCTGACCTGACAGCCAGGGGCGTAGCTTTCGATCTGCTCCAGATGGCCAAGCGAATTAGCCTGCAGTGCAAAGCCGCCAAATACGAAGATCTGTCCGGGGAGAAAAGTCTCACCCTGGATCGCATCGTCGTTGATGATCGGAGGAGCCATCGGGCCTAAAAGTGACGACACAGAGGAACTCTCAATGAAAGCACCAATGTCGGTGTCAAAACCGGCGGATCTCGGGTAGGGGTTCCCGAACTGTGCGTCTAGGCGGATGGTAACAGGAGGCAGGGGACACAATGTTTTACCCAGGTTCGGGCCCTCTTGATGGAGGTAAAACCCTATGTCCTGCTTGATTAATATTGATGATATGGGTAGTACAAGAGTAGATCTACCACGAGATCAAGGAGGCTAAACCCTAGAAGCTAGCCTATGGTGTGATTGTTGTTCGTCCTACAGACTAAAATCCTCCGGTTTATATAGAAATCAGATAGGGCTAGGGTTACACAGAGTCGGTTACAATGGTAGGAGATCTACATATCCGTATCACCAAGTTTGCCTTCCATGCCAAGGAAAGTCCCTTCCGGACACGGGACGAAGTCTTCAATCTTGTATCTTCATAGTCCAGGAGTCCGGCTGAAGGTATAGTCTGGCTATCCGAACACCCCCTAATCCAGGACTCCCTCAGGATCCTTTGGGCAAGCCTTATTAAGGTCTTTGAAGTCGACGCATAGGCGCCAAGATTTGTCCTTCTTTGGTACCATCACCAGGTTTGCTAGCCAGTTCGGATGTTTTATTTCTCTAATAAATCCGGCTTCCATTAACTTGGCTAGCTCCTCTCCCATGGCTTGTCACTTAGGTTCAGAGAAACGCCGAAGAGTCTGCTTCACTGGCTTGAATCCTTTTAAGATATTAAGGCTATGCTCGGCCAATCTGCGTGGGATTCCTGGCATGTCTGAAGGATGCCAGGCAAATATGTCCCAATTCTCGCGCAGAAACTCCCGTAGTACGGTGTCTACAGCGGGGTTTAACTGTGCCTCGATGGATGCTGTTTTTACGGGGTCCGTTGGATGGACCTGGAATTTGACTATTTCGTCCGCTGGTTTAAAAGAGGTGGACTTGGATCTTTTGTCTAGTATCACATCGTCCCTGTCCACCGTGGAGCGCAACGTGGTTAGCTCCTCCGCCACAAGGGCTTCGGATAATGCCTCGATGGCCAGTGCGGCTGTTTTGTTCTCGGTGCGGAGTGCTATTTCTGGATCACTAACTAGAGTGATGATTCCATTGGGTCCAGGCATTTTGAGCTTCATGTAGCCGTAATGGGGTATGGCTTGGAAGATCGTGAATGCCTCCCGCCCTAGAAGGGCGTGGTATCCGCTACTGAACGGACCTGTAATTCTCCGGAGTGCCGAATACCACATCAAGTGTGATTTTCCCAGCGCAGCGTGCCTCCCGACTAGGGATGATTCCTTGGAAGGTCGTACTGCTTTGCTCAATGCGGTTGCTGTCTATTTCCATTTTTTGAAGAGTCTCCTCATAAATGAGGTTTAATCCGCTGCCGCCGTCCATGAGCACCTTAGTGAGCCGAAAGCCGTCTACAATTGGACCAAGGACCAAAGCGGCTGGTGCTCGGGTTGTTCGGAATTTAGGTTCGTCACTGGCATTGAAGGTAATAGCCGTGTCACTCCAAGGATTTATTGCTGCCACATGGCAGACTTCGGCAAGGATGCGGAGTGCTCGCTTATGCCTATTATTTGAGGCGAAGGTTTCGAAGACCGTCAATATTGTATTGTTATCCATGGGAAGGTGCTCTGAGGTATTTTGGATGAGGAGATCCTCACCGCTCTTGGCCACCTGCCGGAGTACCCAACATGCTCTAAGGTTGTGTGTTGATATGGTATCCGTTGTACTATGGATTTTGCAGGGCCCGTTAAGCCATCCCTCCAATATGGTTACATGCCCTGTAGTGGGCTTTTGCTTCTTTGTAATTGAGTCGGGCGACTTGTGAGAGTACGCCCTTTTAGTTTGGACTGGGGGTTTGTCAGGGCCGGATTATCCCAAAATTGCGTTTGGGCTTTCCAGGCACTTTCCATCGCACATTATTTCCATACTATGGTCACCAAGTCAGCGAAGTGTGCTATGTCACGGTGACTTATGGCGTTGAGGATTCCCTTGTCCGTGCAATTGTTGCAAAAGAGCAAAAGTGTGTCTTCCTCGCGACAGTCCTTGACCTTATTCATTACAAGGAGGAATCTGGCCCAATAGTGATGTACTGTCTCTTGGGGCTCTTGCCTAATGTGGGAAAGATCGTTTGTATCTGGGTGGGTGGGTGGATTTAAGTCCGGACCTTAACCCAATCTGTGATCCCGGGGCAGGGGAGTTTCCGATCTTGGGAGTTCGGGCTCTGAGATGTTGCCCGGCGGGTTCGGTATGCGGCCTGATTCTGAGTTCACGGCTAGGGCGGTGTCCTCCTATGAGCGAGTATTCGGCTCGGAGAGCTGGGGAATCCAAACATAGTTCGTCCTCAGGATAGAGGGAGAATCGCCGCATTGCTCCTCCACCACCTCTATCTGATGGGTGACCGGCGGAGAATTAATCTTCCTTTGGTCAGGTTTAAGCCCGATCCGATCGTAGTCCGTAGTGACTCCCAGAGCGGCGATGCGATCCAAGAGCTCGTTCAAAGAGGAGAGCTCCATTGGGTCCATCTGTTTGGCAAATTCCGAGCCGATGTGGAGGCTATTTTCGATGACTCGAGAAGTCATCGTCGGTGCAGAGGCCGAGCGGGCGGTCATGACGAAGCCGCCTAGTCGGAGAGTTTGGCCTACAGCCAGGGCTCCCCCAGAGGTGATGTTGTCCTTGACAACAACACGAGCCATCCTCCTTATGATGACGACACAGTGGAACTCTCAATGAAAGCACCAATGTCGGTGTCAAAACCGGCGGATCTCGGGTAGGGGGTCCCGAACTATGCGTCTAAGGCGGATGGTAACAGGAGGCAGGGGACACGATGTTTACCTAGGTTCGGGCCCTCTTGATGGAGGTAATACCCTATGTCCTACTTGATTGTTCTTGATGATATGAGTATTACAAGAGTTGATCTACCACGAGATCGGAGAGGCTAAACCCTAGAAGCTAGCCTATGGTATGATTGTATGTTGTGCTACAGACTAAAACCCTCCGGTTTATATAGACACCGGAGGGGGCTAGGGTTACACATGGTCGGTTACAAGGGAGGAGATATACATATCTGTATTGCCTAGCTTGCCTTCCAAGCCAAGTAGAGTCCCATCCGGACATGGGACGAAGTCTTCAACCTCGTATCTTCATAGTCCAACAGTCCGGCCAAAGGATATAGTCCGGCTGTCCGGAGACCCCCTAATCCAGGACTCCCTCAGCTAGGGTTGTACAGAGTCGGTTTACAGAGAAAGGAATATTCATATCTGCACGCCAAGCTTGCCTTCCACGCAAAGGAGAGTCCCATGCGAACACGAGGGAAAGTCTTCTATCTTGTATCTTCATGTCCCATTAGTCCGGCCCATGTTGCATAGCCCGGACGCCCGAGGACCCCGTAATCCAGGACTCCCTCATGACTAGTAGTGTTGATTACATCTTGTAGTTGACCATTAAATGGTTTATTTGGTGGAAGAGTATATGTTCAGATGCATGATGCTATTTAATACTCATCTAATCATGAGCATGTTTATTATTTTTGAGTAGTTACTTTTGTTCTTGAGGTCACGGGAGAAATCAAGTTGCAAGTAATCATGTGAAATTGATATGTGTTCGATATTTTGATAGTATGTATATTGTTATTACCTTAGTGGTGTCATGTGAACGTTGACTACATGACACTTCACCATATTGGGGCCTAAGGGAATGCATTTTAGAGTAGTAAATAGATGATGGGTTGCGAGAGTGACAGAAACTTAAACCCCGGTTTATGCGCTATTTTGTAAGGGACCGATTGGATCCTAGAGTTTAATGCTATGGTTAGAATTTATTCTTAATACTTTTCTCATAGTTGCAGATGCTTGCGAGAGGATTAATCATAAGTAGGAGGTTTGTTCAAGTAAGAACAGCACCTAAGCACCGGTCCACCCACATATCAAATTATCAAAGTAGCGAACACAAATCGAACCAACATGATGAAAGTGACTAGATGAAATTCCCGTGTACCCTCAAGAACGCTTTGCTTATTATAAGAAACTGTTTTGTACTATCCTTTGCCTCAAATGGATTGGGCTACCTTGCTGCATACTTGTTACAATTAACGTTACTTGCTCGTTACAAATTATCTTGCTATCAAACTACTCGCTACTTACAATTTTAGCACTTGCAGACAATACCTTACTGAAAACTACTCGTCATTTCCTTCTGCTCCTCGTTGGGTTCGACACTCTTACTTATCGTAAAGAGCTACAATTGATCCCATATACTTGTGGGTCATCAAGGCTATTTTATGGCGCTGTTGCCGGGGAGTGAAGCGCCTTTGGTAAGTGGAATTCAGTAAGGAAACATTTATATAGTGTGCTGAAATTTATTGTCACGTGTTACTATGGAAAACAATCCTTTGAGGGGTTTGTTCGGGGTATCTTCACCTCGTCCGGAACCACAATTAGTTACCCCTCAACCTACTGCAAATACTGAAAATATTGAATATGAAATTCCTTCGGGTATGATAGAACAACTGCTAGCTAATCCTTATGCAGGAGATGTAACCGAACATCCTGATATACACTTGATATATGTAGAACAAATTTGTGGATTGTTTAAGCTTGCAGGTTTACCCAGGGATCAGGTTATGAAAAAAGTTTCCCTTTATCTTTGAAGGGAAAAGCATTGGCATGGTATAGGCTATGCGATGATATTGGATCATCGAATTGGAATCATTTGAAATTGGAGTTCCACCAAAATTTGTATCCTATGCATCTAGTTCATCGTGATCGGAATTATATATATAACTTTTGGCCTCATAAAGGAGAAAGTATCGCTCTAGCTTGGGGGAGTGTCGGTGTCAAAACCGGCGGATCTCGGGTAGGGGGTCCCGAACTGTGCGTCTAGGCCGGATGGTAACAGGAGGCAGGGAACACTTTGTTTTACCCAGGTTCGGGCCCTCTCGATGGAGGTAATACCCTACTCCTGCTTGATTAATATTGATGATATGGGTAGTACAAGAGTAGATCTACCACGAGATCAAGGAGGCTAAACCCTAGAAGCTAGCTTATGGTATGATTGTTGTGTATGGAGTTGATTCCCTACAGACTACAACCCTCCGGTTTATATAGACACCGGATAGGGTTAGGGTTACATAGAGTCGGTTACAATGGTAGGAGATCTTGAATATCCGCATCGCCAAGCTTGCCTTCCACGCCAAGGAAAGTCCCATCCGGACACGGGACGAAGTCTTCAATCTTGTATCTTCACAGTCCAGGAGTCCGACTGAAGGTATAGTCCGGCTACCCGAACACCCCCTAATCCAGGACTCCCTCAGTAGCCCCCGAACCAGGCTTCAATGATGATGAGTCCGGCGCGCAGATTGTTCAGCATTGCAAGGCGGGTTCCTCTCCAAATCTTGTGTACCTGTAGGAATAATGTCCGATTTTTGTAATGTAGTGCTCCTCGGCTTCCACGCCCAATAATGGCCGTCTTCCACGTGTTCAAACGAATGCGAAAAGCTGGGGTGTTTTTACATCCACACCCCTAGCCATATAAACGAGCCGCCTATTTAACGGGATGGGGATTTAGGTCCAAACCACATCTTCTCCTTTCCGCGAGTTATCATCAGAGCGCTTCCAACAAAGGTCCATTCCAACATGACCAGCCGTCGCAGCTCCTCCCCTCGCCCCTCCGGTCCCAAACCCTGGGACTGGGAGAGTTGCACCGTCTCGCATAGCGAGTTAGCGTCACTTCAGGCCAAGGGATTTCTCCCTCAGGCATACATGGTCCCGGTCCGAGCCGGTCTCGCCACCTATAATGGCGGAAAACAAGTGGAGAGCACCCCCAATCCTTCTAAAGGAGAGCGGGTGTGCCTCGTCCCCTATCTAATAAGGGGAGTGGGATTTCCAATTCACCCATTTCTCCGCGGGCTTCTGGAGTTCTACGGCCTCCAGCTGCACAACCTCACGCCCGCCTCCGTATTGCATATTGCAGGTTTCGTCGCCCTTTGCGAGCTATTTTTAGGCGTTAAGGCTCATTTCGCGCTGTGGAAGAGGTTATTCTGCCTGGTGCCCCGTTCTAAAGAGGGGTCTATATACCAAGTGGGCGGAGCCGAAGTATGGCGCATCGCCGGGACCGGATACCTATCCGGAACCCCGAAGAAGGCGTCCGAGGACTGGCCTTCAGAATGGTTTTATATAGATGACGTCCCACTACCGGACCCTATCCGGGTCGGTCTCCCTGAGTTCAACAGTGCTCCATTGAAGAAACGCTTGAGCTGGTGTCCGTGGAGCTCTCAGAGAGAAAGCGACAGAGACGTGCTTTACCTAATGGGCCGGATAAGACAGTTGGCTCATTCCGGACTAACCATGATTGGAGTCATGGCCGTATGCATTATGCGGGGGGTGCAGCCACTTCAATATAGAGGCCACCCCATGTGGGATTTCAACGGGGAGGATGACGCCACCCGTTACGGTCGTAAGGGGTCGGCTTCAGCTGCCGCCCTAGTAAAGATCTTATCCTCTTTGTACAAGGGAGAAAAGGAGGAATTCCTCCGCGTCAACCCGCAGGACAGATTTACTATGTATGATCCTCCAAGTTGGGTAAGTGAACAACTGCGCTTGCCCGTTTGTTTTCTACTCCCACGGTTAGATATGTAGTCTAACGACTTCAATGCAGGAACTGCGACAGGTAGTAAAGGATATAAACAGCCGCCCTCCACAACCCGAGGACCCAGAACGGTCCCTCGATCCGAACTCCGAAGAGGATCCGGACATATTGGTGGAGCTTATCGACGGGGTGTTCCATCAGCTAGGCAAGGACAATACCTTGGTAGCCATCATGGCTGATTACCCAGGGTTAATCCCGGCCTCCCAGGTGATAGAAACCGGAGTCTCATTCCCTTGAGAGAGATCCCACTCTCACGTATTCCGGTGTTTCTAACGACAACCGTGTTTTGCAGGGGAGATTTTCGAGGCAGGAGGCCGAACCTGTGGCGGCTAGCCAACGAGGGGCCGCAGGGCCCCGGGGGTCAAAAAGGAATGTAGTCCGGACTGAGATGCCGGCGCAAAGGTATAGCGCACCCTCTGCTTCCCTGGTGTTATTCTATCCAAGCATATTAACGTTCGTGCTATATTTAGAACGAAGAGACCTTGCCGGACTATATCCGGAGAGGTTGCCAATCGTGCCTCCACCAGCCAGGCTCCAACGTCTGGCCAGGAAGCGGAGGCGAGCACAAGGCGCGCACCGGACGCTCCTTCGACAGAGGATGCGGACAGGCTGTCTGCCACAAATTCTAAAGTGGAGAGTGCCATGAACCACAGGCGTCGCCGGACAGTTCTATGCGATGCTTGTTTCTCCCAAGAGGCTTTAGATGCCTTTAATTCAGGAGATGTGTACCTCCGTGCCGCTCAAAATGGTTTAGCCAGAGCCACGGAGCAGTATGTAAAAGACATACGAGTAAGAAAATTTTGGTCAATATATATATATACCCGTAGCCCCCGAGACTTGAAACAGTTAGAGCAACTGATTTAAGGATCATTGAATATTCAGGTTCTTACAGAGAAGAATATTGTACTGTCCCAGGAGCTGGAAAAGTGCAAGGCCCAACTAGAGGCCGCACTAGCCGCAGCAGGGGAGTCCAAAGAGACCCCCTCAAGTAAGATACACTTCGAAAGATTATTGTGCGATGTGGGTGCAAATCTGACAAATCATGTTGCAGATGGCGCCAGACTTGATCCGGAAAAGCAACAACTCTTACGCCGGCTAAAGGCCGGTGAGAGTACGTTGACAAAGGTGAGGCGAGAGAAGAATGATCTTCAGGATGCCAACACCAGGCTGGACGTCGACCTTAAATATGTTCGTGGCCAGTTGTCGGACTCCACGAAGGAGAATCAGCGGCTTCGACGCGGCATATTTAATAAGTGCTTGAACGAACTTTGAAAAAAGAGTTCGGCGAGGAAGTCGACTAACAGAGTAATGTCTGTAGGTATGCTCACAGGTCGTCCTACGGAGGAGATGCCCGGTTCTACGGGTGACCTTCTTCCCGAACTCATGCAACTGCATGAGCAAATTCGGCAGGCGATGCGAGGTGTTGCCCAAGCCTTATGGCCTGCCCACTCCATGCCTGAGGGCCTTGGAGAGCTTGCGGAGAGGCTGAAGGGAGCTCGGCGGCGCTTTCGGTTGTGGAAGATATCGGCCTGCCGACAAGGCGCTAGGGAAGCCTGGGCCATGGTGAAAACCCGTTTTACGAAGTCTGGCCCAAACCACATAGCCGAGGTCGGACCAGTGGGGCCTGACGGGAAGGAGATCCCTGTGAGCTTAGTATACGGCCAAGTAGAGTTGGCCGCGAAGTATTCCCAGCAGGACTGTAAATTAGACAGCTTGTTAGATGGTATAGAAGAGGAATACAATCAGTCAGAATGACTATGTAATTTTGAATCGACATGTGTAATGCCTTCTAGCCGGATTGTAGATCGTTTGTCGTTGCCGACCTTTTCGCTTCAACCTTGGGACCTGACGGTCCGGAATGTGTCCGAATACCATAGCGGTTATATAAGAACCGTGGTATGCATGGAGACCAGGCATAGGGGTCATTAGTGCTTTATCAGACAAGTGCCCAACTAGTTATGTTATATTACATGGTTAGTAAGAAACATCTTCCAGAGAGAATAGTTTCGTTAGGGGTTCCTTTCGCTGGGAGGCATGCCCTAAAGTGCATGTCCGGACTGCGTAAAAAGACGCAGAAAAAGGCATCTGGGGGCGCATAGAATGAGTAAAAAGATCATCTTTTACCTCACCGACCGAATATTCCCTTAAGAACGCTAGCTTTCGGCTTCACCCAGTCTGAGGTACACATCCGGCTGACCCGGCAGTAACAATTGCAGAGGTGCTCCCTTTACCGCCTAGCCAAACAATCGGGAACGCAGGGGTAAGCACAGGAGCTAGGCAACCCAACTTGGCCAAAACTTAAGTCATATCGATGCATATAATGGTGAAAAAAAGGTACATGCGGAAGTTTGACGCATGTGTTGGGCGTGAAGCCCGTATAAATAAGCTTCTGTTAAAGAAGCCCCCAGGTTTAATGAGCGCGAGTGGCGCGTCACTAGATGAGCCTTTAAGGGTTATAAAAGAAAAGAGGGGAAGGAGAGAAATGCAAGACAGAAAAATGCAAAAAATGGACAGAGGAAGGAGACGAACACAGAGTTCGGCGCTAGGCATAGAATCTTCGGAGACGGGTGGCGTTCCACGGGTTCGGCTCGACTCAGTTATCCGACGCATCTCGTAGGCGGTACGCCCCGCCAGTTAGGACTTGGTCGATTATGAATGGACCTTCCCACTTGGGCTTGAGTTTGTCCTTTTTCTTATCCGGTAGGCGTAGAACTAGTTCGCCAGCATTGTAATTGTTGGCCCGTACTTCTCTGCTTTGATATCTTCGGGCCTGCTGTTGATAAAATGCGGAACGGGCTTTTGCCACGTCACGCTCCTCCTCCAGGGCGTCCAAGTTGTCCTGTCGATCGAGCTCGGCTTCTCTTTCTTCGTACATGCGCACTCTAGGTGAGTCATGAATTATGTCACAGGGCAGAACTGCCTCTGCGCCGTACACCATAAAAAATGGTGTGTATCCGGTGGTGCGATTTGGCGTGGTCCGCAGCCCCCATAGCACGGAGTCGAGCTCCTCTACCCAGTGCGTGTTAGATTCCTTGAGGGTGCGCACCAGTCTGGGTTTAATGCCGCTCATGGTAAGACCATTTGCACGTTCGACCTGGCCGTTGGTTTGTGGGTGATAGACGGAAGCATAATCGAGCTTGATGCCCATGTTTTTGCACCAGAGTTTTACCTCGTCGGTGGTAAAGTTTGTACCATTATCAGTTATGATGCTGTGGGGGACGCCATAACGGTGTACAACCCCGGATATGAAGTCTATCACAGGTCCGGATTCAGCCGTTTTAATAGGCTTGGCTTCTATCCATTTGGTGAATTTATCCACCATGACCAGTAAGTATTTTTTCCTAGCGGTCCCACCTTTAAGGGGTCTGACCATGTCAAGCCCCCAGACCGCAAAAGGCCAGGTGATGGGTATAGTTTGGAGTGCGGTGGGTGGCATATGGCTTTGGTTGGCAAAAAGCTGGCAACCAGCGCATCGTTGGACAAGGTCCTGAGCGTCTGCCTGGGCCGTCGGCCAATAAAAGCCTGTACGGAAAGCCTTGCTAACAAGGGACCGAGCAGCGGCGTGGTGACCACCGAGTCCGGCATGAATTTCAGCCAGAAGGTTCCGCCCTTCCTCTTCTGAGATGCACCTTTGAAGGACTCCGGTAGCGCTTTTCTTATAAAGCTCCCTCATGGACTCTGTAGGCTTTAGATCGCCGCCCTATGCAGCGGGACTCGTTTTGGTCCTCTGGGAGTTCCTGCCTAGTAAGGTAGGCTAGGAATGGTTCTGTCCACGGGGCGATGACCGCCATTATTACGTGGGCTGAAGGTGTAATTTCATTGGCAGAGCCTCCAATTGTGTCAGATTGTTCGGCGTCGAGTGGTGCGACTGGGTCCGGGCTATTATTTGTGGGTTCCCCCTCCCATGCTACGGATGGCTTGAACAATCTTTCCAAAAAGATGTTGGGGGGACTGCATCGCGTCTTGCTCCGATGCGTGCCAGGACGTCCGCTGCTTGATTGTTTTCTCGGGCTATATGGTGAAACTCCAGCCCCTCGAACCGAGCTGACATTTTTAGGACGGCGTTGCGGTAAGCTGCCATTTTTGGGTCCTTGGCATCGAAGTCTCCATTTATTTGGGATATCGCGAGGTTTGAATCCCCGCGTACCTCTAGGCGCTGGATACCCATGGATACTGCTATCCGGAGGCCATGTAGGAGGGCCTCATATTCGGCTGCATTGTTGGAATCCATGTACATGATCTGGAGCACATATTGGACTGTGTCTCCTATGGGGGACGTCAGGACGACGCCGGCCCCCAGTCCGGCCAACATTTTGGAGCCATCGAAATGCATAATCCAGTTTGAATATGTGCCGTACTCTTTAGGGAGCTCGGCCTCCGTCCATTCTGCGACGAAGTCGGCCAAAACTTGCGATTTAATAGCTCGCCGTGGCTTATAGGTTATATCGAACGGGAGAAGCTCGATGGCCCATTTTGCAATCCGGCCCATTGCGTCGCGGTTGTTGATAATATCGTTGAGTGGTACTTCCGAGGCTACTGTTATGGAACACTCTTGAAAGTAGTGTCGTAGCTTCCGGGATGCCATGAATACTGCGTAGGCAATCTTTTGATAATGTGGGTACCATGATTTGCATGGAGTGAGGACGGTGGATACGTAGTAGACCGGCCTTTGAAGGCGGAATTTGTGTCCATTCGTTTCCCGCTCAACAACGAGTACTGCGCTGACAACTTGATGTGTTGCTGCAATGTACAATAACATTGGTTCGCCGGTGTTCGGCGCGGCCAGGACTGGGTTTGTTGCCAATATGGCTTTTATTTCATCAAGTCCGGCCGTGGCGGCCTCCGTCCACTCGAAGTGTTAGGTGCGCCGAAGGAGGCGATAGAGGGGTAGTGCCTTTTCTCCCAAGCGGGAGATGAAGCGGCTTAAAGCCGCCACACATCTGGTTAATTTTTGTATTTGTTTGAGGTCCTTTGGGATATCCAATTGTGACAAAGCTCGGATCTTGGCTGGATTTGCTTCAATTCCTCTACCGGATACAATGAAGCCCAAGAGCTTTCCGGCTGGAACGCCGAAGACGCATTTTTCCGGGTTGAGCTTGATGTCATATTTTTGGAGGTTATCGAATGTAAGCCTCAAGTCGTCTACTAGAGATTCGACATGTCTTGATTTGACGACCACATCGTCCACATATGCCTCCACTGTTTTGCTGATCTGATTTGCCAGACATGTCTGGATCATGCGCTGATATGTTGCGCCGGCGTTTTTTAGCCCGAAGGGCATTGTGTTGAAGCAGAATGGGCCGTATGGTGTGATGAATGTTGTTGCAGCTTGGTCTGATTCTGCCATCTTGATTTGATGGTAACCAGAGTATGCGTCGAGGAAACACAACAAATCGTGTCCTGCGGTGGCATCGATAATTTGATCGATGCGGGGGAGGGGGGAGGGATCCTTTGGGCAAGCCTTGTTAAGGTCTTTAAAGTCGACACACAGGCGCTAGGATTTGTCCTTCTTTGGTACCATCACCAGGTTTGCTAGCTAGTCCGGATGTTTTATGTCTCTGATGAATCCGGCCTCCAATAGCTTGGCTAGCTCCTCTCCCATAGCCTGTCTCTTGGGTTCGGAAAAACGCCGAAGGGCTTGTTTGACAGGTTTAAATCCTTTTAGGATATTTAAGCTGTGTTCGGCCAGCCTGTGTGGGATCCCTGGCATGTCTGAAGGGTGCCAGGCAAAGATGTCCCAGTTCTCTCGTAGGAACTCTCGTAGTGCGGCGTCTGCATCAGGGTTCAGCCGTGCCCCGATTGAAGCTGTTTTATTGGGGTTCGTTGGATGGACCTGGAATTTGACTATTTCGTTGGCTAGCTTGAAGGATGTGGATTTGGATCTCTTATCGAGTATCACATCATCCCTGTTAACCGTGGAGCGCAGCGCAGTCAGTTCCTCGGCCACTAAGGCTTTGGATAGCGCCTCAAGGGCTAATGCGGCCGTCTTGTTTTCGGCGTGGAGTGCTATGTCTGGATCACTACCTAGAGTGATAATTCCATTCGGCCCGGGCATCTTAAGCTTCATGTACCCGTAATGGGGTATTGCTTAGAAGATTGTGAATGCTTCTCGCCCTAGTAAAGCGTTATATCCGCTTTTAAACGGGGCCACCTGAAACGTGACTTCTTCGGACCTGTAATTATCTGGCAAGCCGAACACCACATCTAGTGTGATTTTTCCTGTGCAGCGCGCTTCCCGACTGGGGATTATTCCTCTAAAGGTTGTGCTGCTTTGCTCGGTGCGGTTCCAGTCTATTTCCATTTTTTGAAGGGTTTCCTCATAAATGAGGTTCAGTCCGTTGCCTCCATCCATGAGCACCTTGGTGAGGCGAAAGTCGTCCACTATGGGACTGAGGACCAATGCGGCTGGTGCTCGGGCTGTTCGGAATCTAGGTTCATCACTTGTGTTGAAGGTAATAGCAGTGTCGCTCCATGGATTTATTGTTGCAACTTGATAGACTTCGGCGAGGCTATGGAGTGTTCTTTTTCGCATATTGTTTGATGCGAAAGTCTCGAAGACTGTGAGAACGGTACTGGTGTCCTCGGGCTGGCTTTCTGCGGCCTCTAGAATTAAGAGGTCCTCGCCAATTTTGGCCACCTGCCGGAGTATCCAACACGCTCTAAGGCTGTGAGTTGGTGTGGCGTCCTCTATACTATGAATTCTACAGGGTCCATCAAGCCACCTTTCCAGTACGGTTCCATGCCCTGCAGAGGGTTTTGGTTTTTTGGTGTTTATCCCGGGTGTCTTATGATGATGCACCCTCTTAGTTCGAATGGGATTACTATTCAAGGCCGGATTATCCCAAAACTTTATTTCGGTTTTCCAGGCACTTTCCATCGCACAGTATTTTGTACTATGGACGCCAAGTCAGCGAAGCGTATAATATCACGACGACTTACGGCGTTAAGGATTCCCTCGTCCGTGCAATTACTGCAGAAAATTGAGATTGCATCTCCCTCGTGGCAATCCTTTATCCTGTTCATAACCAGGAGGAATCTGGCCCAGTAGTGATGTATTGTTTCCTCGAGCCTCTGCCTGATTTGGGAGAGATCGCTTATGTTCGGGTGGGCGGGTGTCGTTGAATCTGAAACCTCGCCCAATCCAAGATTCGGAGGCCGAAGAGTTTCCGAACTCTGAAGTTCGGATTCTCAGATGTTGTCCAATGAATCTAGCCCGTTGCCTGATCCTAAGCTCAGGTCTTGAGTTACATCCTCCTCTCCGCAGGTATTCGGCTTGGAGGAGTCGGGAATTCAGACATAGATAGTCCTTAAAATAGATGAAGGGTCGCCACACTGCGCCTCTACCACGGCAACATGGTGGGTGACTTGGGGAGAGTTAATTTCTCTTAGATCGGGTTTAAGCCCAACCTGGTCGTAATCCATAGTGACCCCCAGGGCGGCGATGCGATCCAAGAGCTCGTTTACGGAAGAGAGCTCCATTGGATCTAGTTGCTCGATGAGCTCCGAGCTGACGTGTAGGTTGCTTTTGATGACCCGAGAGGTCACCGTCGGTGCAACAGCCGAACAGGCGGTCATGAGGAAACCACCTAGCCGGAGGGTTTGGCCGACAGCCAAGGCTCCCTTAGCAACGGCGCCGTCTTTAAAGACGGGAGGAGACATCCTTCCTGATTGTGACGGCACAGAGGAACTCTCAATGAAAGCACCAATGTCGGTGTCAAAACCGGCGGATCTCGGGTAGGGGGTCCCGAACTGTGCGTCTAGGCCGGATGGTAACAGGAGGCAAGGAACACTTTGTTTTACCCAGGTTCGGGCCCTCTCGATGGAGGTAATACCCTACTCCTGCTTGATTAATATTGATGATATGGGTAGTACAAGAGTAGATCTACCACGAGATCAAGGAGGCTAAACCCTAGAAGCTAGCCTATGATATGATTGTTGTGTATGGAGTTGATTCCCAACGGACTACAACCCTCCGGTTTATATAGACATCGAATAGGGTTAGGGTTACATAGAGTCGGTTACAATGGTAGGAGATCTTGAATATCCGCATCGCCAAGCTTGCCTTCCACGCCAAGGAAAGTCCCATCCGGACACGGGACGAAGTCTTCAATCTTGTATCTTCACAGTCCAGGAGTCCGGCTGAAGGTATAGTCTGGCTACCCGAACACCCCCTAATCCAGGACTCCCTCAGGGAGGCTTAAGTCAATATTATATTCATGCCCCAATCATGAGCTCTCAAGAGAAATTATTATCCAGAATTTTTATGCTCGGCTTTCTCGTAATGATCAAACCATGCTTGATACTTCTTGTGTTGGTTGTTTTATGAAGAAGACTATTGAATTCCGGTGGGATCTTTTGGGAAGAATTAAACGCAACTCTGAAGATTGGGAACTCGACGAAGGTAAAGAGTCAGGTATTAAGCTTAAGTATGATTGTGTTAAATCTTTTATGGATATTGATGCTTTTCAAAAGTTTAGCACTAAATATGGACTTGACTCTGAGATAGTAGCCTCCTTTTGTGAATCATTTTCTACTCATGTTGAACTCCCTAAAGAGAAGTGGTTTAAATATCACCCACCTATTAAAGAAGAAATTAAAAAACCAGTACCAGTTAAAGAAGAAACTATACTTTATAATGTTGATCTAGTTGTTCCTTCTGCTTATATTGAGAAACCACCTTTCCCTGTTAGGATAAAGGAACATGCTAAAGTTTCAACTGTACTTAACAAAAGCTATGTTAGAACACCTAAACCTGATGAACAAATTAAAGTAGAACCTAGCATTGCTATGGTTAAAGATCTCTTGGAAGAAGATATTGATGGGCATGTTATTTACTTCTATGAAGAAGCTGCTAGAATTGCTAAACCTGGAAAAGATAAACATAGACATGTTGTTGGCATGCCTGTTATTTCAGTTAAAATAGGAGACCACTTTTATCATGTTTTATGTGACATGGGTGCTAGTGTAAGTGCTATTCCTTACAAGTTATACCAAGAAATTATGAATGACAGAGCACCTGCAGAGTTAGAAGAAATAGATACTATTAAACTTGCTAATAGAGACACTATATCACCAGTTGGGATTGTTAGAGATGTTGAAGTCTTGTGTGGGAAGATAAAATACCCTACTGATTTTCTTGTTCTTGGTTCCCCACAAGATGACTTTTGTCCCATTAACTTTGGTAGACCTTTCTTGAACACAGTTAATGCTAAGATAGATTGTAAGAAATAAACTGTGGGTGTTAGCTTTGGTGATGAGTCTCATGAGTTTAATTTTTCCAAGTTTAGTAGAAATCATCATGAAAAAAATTGCCTAGTAAGGATGGTCTTGCTTCTATTGTTGTACCACCTTCTGATCCTTTAGAACAATATTTGCTAGACCATGAAAATGATTTCCATATGCATGAAAGAAATGAATTAGATAAAGTTTTCTTTGAACAACATCATGTGCTTAAACACAATTTGCCTATTGAAACTCTTGGAGGTCCTCCTCCACCTAAAGGTGATCCTGTGTTTGAATTAAAACAACTTCCAGACACTTTGAAATATGCTTATCTTGATGAAAAGAAGATATATCCTGTTATTATCAGTGCTAACCTTTCAGAACATGAAGAAGAAAGATTATTGAAAGTTCTAAGGAAGCACCGGGCTGCTATTGGATATACTATTTATGATTTAAAGGGCATTAGTCCCATTCTATGTCAGGACAAAATTAACATGGAACCTGATGCTAAACCAGTTGTTGATCACCAACATCAGTTGAATACGAAGATGAAAGAAGTGGTAAGAACGGAAATATTAAAACTTCTAGAAGTAGGTATAATCTATCCCATAGTTGACAGTAGATGGGTAAGTCCCATTCATTGTGTTCCTAAGAAGGGAGGTAATACTGTTGTCCTAATGATAAGAATGAACTTATTCCACAAATAATTGTTATAGGATATAGAATGGTAATTGATTTTAGAAAATTAAATAAAGCAACTAGAAAAGATCATTACCCTTTGCCTTTCATTGATCAAATGCTTGAAAGATTGTCTAAGCACACACACTTTTCCTTCCTTGATGGATACTCTGGCTTTTCACAAATACTTGTTTCTCAACCTGATCAAGAAAAGACCACTTTTACTTGTCCTTTTGGAACCTATTCTTATAGACGTATGCCTTTTGGTTTATGTAATGCACCTGCTACCTTTCAAAGATGCATGATGGCTATATTCTCTGATTTTTATGAAAAGATTATTGAGGTTTTCATTGATGATTTCTCTATTTATGGGAAGTCTTTTGATGATTGTTTAAGCAATATTGAGCGAGTTTTGCAGAGATGTGAACAAAAAAATCTTATCTTGAATTGGGAGAAGTGCCACTTTATGGTTAATGAAGCATTGTATTGGGTCATAAAATTTCTGAAAAAGGTATTGAAGTGGACCAAGCTAAGGTTGATGCAATTGAGAAAATGCCATGTCCTAAGGACATCAAAGGTATTTGTAGTTTCCTAGGTCATGTTGGTTTCTATAGGAGATTTATCAAAGACTTTTCTAAAATTTCTAGGCCTCTTACTAATCTTTTGCAAAAGGATATTCCTTTTGTTTTTTATGATGATTGTCTTGAAGCCTTTGAAACACTCAAGAAAGTCTTAATATCTGCACCTATTGTTCAACCACCTGATTGGAACTTGCCTTTTGAAATTATGTGTGATGCTAGTGATTATGTTGTTGGTGTTGTTCTAGGACAAAGAGTTGATAAGAAATTGAATGTTATTCATTATGCTAGTAAAACTCTAAACAGTGCTGAAAGAAATTATGCTACCACTGAAAAATATTTCTTAGCAGTTGTGTTTGCTTGTGATAAATTTAGACCTTATATTGTTGATTCCAAAGTAACAGTTCACACAAACCATGTTGCCATTAAGTATCTTATGGAAAAGAAAGATGCTAAACCTAGACTTATTCGTTGGGTTCTCTTATTACAAGAATTTAATTTACATATCATTGATAGAAAAGGAGCTGAGAACCCCATAGCTGATAACTTGTCTAGGCTTGAAAATGTGCTTGATGGCCCACTACCTATTGATGATAGTTTTCCTAATGAGTAGTTAGCTGCAATAAATGTTGCTAATAGTACTCCTTGGTATGCTGACTATGCTAATTACATTCTGGCTAAAAATTTGCCACCTAGCTTTACATACCAACAAAAGAAGCAATTCTTCTATGATTTAAGACATTACTTTTGGGATGGCCCACATCTTTATAAAGAAGGAGTAGTTGGTATTATTAGACGTTGTGTACCTGAGCATGAACGGGGACAAATCCTACGGAAATGTCACTTCGAGGCTTATGGAGGGCATCATGCTGGAGATAGAACTGCTCACAGGGTATTGCAATCTGGATTTTATTGGCCTACTCTCTTCAAGGATGCCCGTAAGTTTGTCTCATCTTGCGATGAATGTCAAAGAATAGGTAATATCGGTAAGCGTCAAGAAATGCCTATGAATTATTCACTTGCTGTTGAACCATTTGATGTTTGGGGATTTGATTACATCGGACCTTTTCCTTCCTCTAATGGGTATACACATATTTTGGTTGTTGTTGATTATGTTACTAAATGGGTAGAAGCTATTCCAACCACTAGTGTTGATCACAACACCTCTATTAAAATGCTTAAAGAAGTTATTTTCCCAAGGTTTGGAGTCCCTAGATATTTAATGACTGATGGTGGTTCACACTTTATTCATGGTGCTTTCCGTAAAATGCTTGCCAAGTATGATGTTAACCATAGAATTGCATCACCCAATCATCCTCAGTCTAGTGGTCAAGTTGAACTTAGCAATAGAGAAATAAAATTAATTTTGCAAAAGACTGTCAATAGGTCCAGGAAGAATTGGTGTAAGAAATTAGATGATGCACTTTGGGCTTATAGAACAGCTTATAAAAAATCCTATGGGTATGTCTCCTTATAAAATTGTTTATGGAAAAGCTTGTCATTTGCCTCTTGAGTTAGAACATAAAGCTTTTTGGGAAGTTAAAGAACTCAATTATGATTTCAAACTTGCTGGTGAAAAGAGGTTATTTGATATTAGCTCACTAGATGAATGGAGAGCCCAAGCTTATGAAAATGCAAAGTTATTCAAAGAAAAGGTTAAAAGATGGCATGACAAAAGAATTCAAAAGCGTGAGTTTAAAGTCGGAGAATATGTTCTTTTGTACAACTCTCGTTTTAGATTTTTTGCAGGGAAGCTCCTCTCGAAATGGGAAGGCCCATATGTCATCGAGGAGGTTTACCGGTCTGGTACCATCAAAATAAATAATTCCAAAGGTACTAACCCAAAGGTTGTCAATGGGCAACGAATAAAGCATTATATCTCAGGAACGCCTATTAATGTTGAAAGTAATATTATCCAAACTTTGACATCGGAAGAGCACATAAAAGAGTCCTTCCGGAACACTCCAGAATCGTGAAAATAAGGAGGTACGTGATACGGTAAGTAAACGGACTCCAAAAAATCTGCAAAAATATTTTTTATCAGTTTTGGAATATTTTAGAATTTTGGAAATAAAGAAACTTCCAGGAAGCGTCCCCTGGTGGGCACAAGACACCAGGGCGTGCCAGGCGAGCCTGGCGCACCCAGGTGGGTTGTGCCCACCTAGGACACCTTCCATACTCCATTTTTCTTCCATTTACTTGTCCTCCAAGATAAAAAAAAATCTATATATACTTCCCGAACCTGTTACCCACCATATCACGGAGAAAATCCTTTGTTCTCTTTTTCCCTTGTTGTTTTCTGTCAGATCCCATCTACCATGGCTGCCTCAAGCTCCTCCAAGGACAAGTTTTTCAAGAACGTCATCAACCCATATCTACGGGAGGTGGTGCAGCACCCTCAGGTCATTGAGATGCATGAGGGGCTGCTTCACCTTCGCGATGTGCCCTGTCCTAAGGGGACGGGAACCGTGGAGGCTAGGCTTGAAGCTGTGGAGCAAGATGTCTTCCGATGCAAGGGGATGGTGGAGTGTGGAATCCATGTCAATCACCTCATGATCATGGACCTCTCCCGTGATCTCAAGGTGGATGACAAGCCCATGAAGGACATCATCTTCACCTTCAACGAGCAAATCAACTTCCTCCAAAGCTAGATCTATGACCTCCAGAACCAAGTCTTTGAATATGAGGCGAGGTTTAAAGGTATGAGTTTGGCTGCTAGTTGCAGGCCCCGTGAGACTCACTCTTCCTCTTATGATGGTGGACCACTGCCATGGAAATATGAGGACAAGGCCTCTTCTTCATCACCACCATCATCTTCTTCACCACCGAATGAGAACTAAGTATCGGGTATGGGCACTCCCCCTGGCTTCCGCCAAGCTTGGGGGAGGTGCCCCGGTATCGTATCATCCCACTATCTTTTTGCTTTTATTTATCTTAGTTTAATATTTTGCTTTAGATGAATAAAAGTTTAGTTTGATCCTTTCTTATTTGAGATTTTGCTTAGTGATCTATCATTGTAATCATGTGCAAGTTATATAATAAAGTTTAGTTTGAGTTTTTGCTTTCTTTACTTTCATGTTGCAAATAAAGAAAAGAAATAAGAAAGAAAGAAAATGAGAAAGGAAATAAATAAAAGAAAAGATATAAATCAATAAGATTATATACTAATCCTATGGTAGGTGATAGCACCACATAAGGAAAAGTATAAGTAAGAAAATTTTATTAGAGATTGACAAACATAGCATTAGTCAATGATGCAACTCATGAAAGAATTAATAAGGGAAGAGAAGATTCACATATAGATATACTATCCTAGAAATCTTTTGTGATTGTGAGCCCTCATCAAAATATTATATGCCAAAATTGTTAACATTAGACAAGGAATACAACTTAATGGTTTATGTTTGTTTATATTCACATATAAGTCATATTGTCATAGATCCTTCAACATGTGGTGCTTGCCCCCTACCTTTGCTAGCAAAAAATTCCGCACTAAGTAGAGATACTACTTGTGCATCCAAAAACCCTTAAACCCAAATATTTTTAAGTGTCCACCATACCTACCTATGGATTGAGCAAGATCCCTCAAGTAAGTTGTCATCGGTGCAAATAGGCAATAAAAATTGCTTCTAAATATGTGAGATCATTTATAAGAGAAAATTGAGCATTGTATGAACTTGGATGACAAAGAATAAAAGCGACAGACTGCATAATAAAGGTTGCCATCTTAAGCGGCAATACAACGTGACGTTCTCTTGCACTAAGGGATTGAGCATGCAAACAAATAAGCGCATGTGTCGGTGTACTAGAGTAGGGGTACCCTAGTATCCCGAACTTGTGCACGGGCAGTCGCAGCATCCCGCGGCAAGGCTTGCCGGGTGACCGCCAAGGTCCTCCGTGGTTCCTTTGGAGCCATTCAAGGACAAAGTATCCAAGCCAAGGATACAAGACCCCGGCAAGAGGAGCTTGCCGGGAAGGCCAACCAAGGCAAGGCGCTTAAGGAGACAAGACCCCGGCAAGAGGAGCTTGCCGGGAAGGCCAACCAAGGCATCTCAAGGAACTTGCCGCGATGCGCCACACGTCCCGGCAAGGCTCGGTGAGCGACAAGCTCCCGGACGCGACAAGACAACGACCGCGGCAAGGCGCTTGCCGTGGCAAGCCACCACTCCGTGCCCGCGCTCCAGCACTTCCACCAACGTGTCGCTCTGGGACCCTTCCAGGCGTACGTGGCGGGAGGCTGTGCAGCCAGCGGCGTGCGGTGGCAAGCGGCGCTGACAAGATTGCCACCGTGGCGAGCGGTGGCGTCCCTGACGGTCCCTTTTGCACTATTTAGGTGACGCAGGCGGGCATTTAATGCCCTTGTCTCCTGCCGTCAGGGTTAGGTATGATACACTATAGCAGGTAGTTGTACCAACCGCAACACCTTTCCATTTTTACCCTTGTCTACGTTGCCACCTATCGGTGACCCCTTGAGCATATAAAAGGAGGCCCGTACGCAACGTAGAGGAAGGGGGGAACACCCACGCTCGGTCTCGTTAGCTGCTGGGGTGTACTGTAGCACTCCGCGCTCTCGAGCAAGAACTCAATACAAACCACAAAGCAGGAGTAGGGTTTTACGCATCCGTGCGGCCTGAACCTGGGCAAACTGCTCGTGTGCTTCGCCTCGATCCGCTCTTCGTGAGACCGCCGCCCCCGCCGAACCAAAAGGGACTCGGTCCGCCGGTCCCATAGGTGCTCGTGGATTAGTCCCCCGGCATCTTTGGCGCGCCAGGTAGGGGCGTCGAGGTTGTGTGAACCAGATCCGGCGTTCACACGAGCTAGATCTTTATCATCTTCATCGACATGCCGCCGAAGAAGAAGGCTTCGGAGGCGGCTGCTCCGTCCGCGCCGAACCCACCACCGCCGGAGCAAACGGCTGATGGGGCAGACGCCGGCGGAAGAACGGGCGTCGATGAGGGAGCTCACGGTGCTGCCAGGTCCAAGGACAAGGCTGCGCTGCCCATCGGCGGCGTAGCCGGCTCCCACAACGACCGGGCGCACTCCAAGACCTCGGCGTCCGTACATGCACCGTGCCCATCTCAGGAGGCGCGGGACCGGTAGCGTCATGGTACTCACGGTACCATGCGTTTGCTGGACCAAGATCAAGCTGGTGGATCCCGGAGTGCTCAAGACCAGCATGCACGCCAACATGCTGGCACGAGCGAGGCACGGTCGCCTGGACGGGATACTGCTCCTTCTAACATAGTTAGAAATCCGAGCATATCCCGCTCCTCGCACCGTTCGCCACCGCCACCCGCCACTCCAGCAGAAGCTTTGGCACGAGCTCAACTGCTCCTGGACTACCCTCCAACGGCAGAAAAGATCGACGACTGGAGGGCCACCATTCAGAGTCTCATCGGCTTCGCCAATGGCGACACTCAACGGCAGCCAAGCACGTCGCAGCCGCGGCAAGTCAGCCAGGCACGAGCCGGTGGTGACAAGACCGGTGGGGGTGCAACCACTATGCACTCTCCGCCCCGAAGGCCAAGATCGCCGACTCACCGGATCCACCTCGACAGCGACTCCACCGCGTCATCAGATCCACAAGCTCGTCGCGATCAGCGCCAAGTTCTTCACGAACGACAGCAAGAACATGCTCGTACTCGCATCGAGCGCCGAAGAGAAGCGCGACGTCAATCGGACCAGCGCGCTGGGCCCTCTGTCGACATGCATGCGCCAGGGGAACCAGGCGACTTGCCGTACGCGGTAGGTTGCCCTGCGTTTACTCGTGAGCTGCGGCAAGTCCAGTGGCCCAGCACGAAGAATTTCAAGCCAGACGTACCAAAGAAGTACGACGGCAAGTCGCATCCGTCGGAGTTCCTCAGCATCTACACCATCGCGGTGCAGGCTGCCGGGGGGGGGCGGGACGACAAGATCCTTGCCAACTACTTCCCACTGGTGCTCAAGCCCAACGTCAGGTCCTGGCTCATGCACTTGCCGGACGACTCCATATCCTCCTGGGCAGACCAATGCCATCAGTTTGTCGGTGCCTTTACTGGCGGACACAAACCCCATGGCCAAGAGAGTGACCTTCATCTGCTCGCCCAGAAGGAAGGAGAGCCCCTACGCAAGTACATTCAGAGATTCAGCCGTGTACAGCACAACATCCCAGATGTCCACCCTGCCGCGGTCATCAGCGCGTTCCATCAGAACGTGCGTAACCGCAGGATGCGGGAGGAGATGGCGATGTGCAAGATCCGAGACGTCAGTGAGCTGTATGCCCTGGCCGACAAGTGTGCACGTGCTGAGGAAGGGAGGAAACTCCCCGGAGAGAATACAGGAGCAGGAGGATCTGACAGCAAGGACGCTATCCCGGCAAAGAAAAACCGGCGGCGGAACAACAGGAAGAAGAAAGGCAAAGATGTGCTAATCGTTGAGCAGTCCGGCAACGAAGGCGGCGCCAAGAAAGCCAAAGCTGGTAGCTCCGGCAAGGAGAGTGCCGCATGCACCAATTGCCAGACTGTGGCGGTCGCCGACAAGCAGGACGACACCGACAAGCAGTACTGCAAGATCCACCGCACCAAGGGCCATGACCTCCAGAGCTGCAAGAAGGTCGAGCAGCTTGTACAGCAGCAAAAGGCTGAATACGAGTGACGCAACAAGGAGAGGGCCCAAGGAAGCACTGGAGAATCCGGCAAGAAGCGCGCCGGCCGGGGAGGATGCCGCGGCAAGGAGACAGACCTCCCCGCGGCTGCAACAAGGACGAAGACGACGACGACGACGAAGACATGGATGATGTCGAGACCAGTGAGCAGGAGTTCCAGAAAGCCATAGAGGTCTTGTGCATTGACGGCGGTGCTTCTCTGCATACTTCGCACCGCCAACTCAAGCAGTGGGTGCGGGAAGTCAATGCGGCGGAACCACCTGCCGAGTCACGCAAGCTTTTGAAATGGTCCAGCACGCCTATCATCTTTGATATTGAGGACCACCCTGATCGCACAACTGCGGTCGGGTGCTTGTCGATGTTGGTTTCACCAACTATCCGCAACCTCAAGGTCACTAAGATGCTAGTTGACGGCGGGGCCGGCTTGAACCTGATCTCCTCCGCTGTACTCCAGAAACTCCAGATCCCTAACAGCGAGCTTGAAGAGACCGGCACATTCCAAGGAATCAACCCGGGAAGGAGCAAGCCGAAGGGGAAGGTCACGTTGCCAGTAACATTTGGCGGTGAGGTCAACTTTAGGACTGAGAGGGTCACTTTTGACGTTGCTGATTTTCCATTGCCTTACAATGGGATACTCGGCCGTCCAGCACTCGCCAAGTTCATGGCGGCCTCTCATTACGCATACAACATGCTGAAGATGCCAGGCCCGATAAGCGTCATCTCTATCCCTGGCGACAAGAAGGATGCTCTTATCTGCGCCGACAAGATCTACCGGGAAGCGGCAGCCACAACAAATCGCAAATCACCTGCCGTTGAAGCTCCCGGGGGGAGAAGAAGACCGAGTCCGGCAAGAGTTCTGATGCCCACTCCGGCAAGCGCACCTCTTCGGAGTGCTGCGCTGCCGTCGAGGACGCACCATCGAGCTCCACCGGCAAGTGTAAGAAGACAATGGCAGCTCCGCCAGGGACCAAGAAGGTGTCCGCCAAGGAGGACGGCACTGGTGGTACCTTCACCATCAGTGCCACTCTCGACCCTAAATAGGAAAGCGCGCTCATTGCTTTCCTGCGGGCGAACGTCGACGTGTTTGCGTGGCAACCGTCTGACATCCCCGGTGTTCCTAGGAAAGTAATTGAGCACCATCTTGCCGTTTGTCCTCATGCGCGGCCCGTCAAGCAGAAGGTCAGGAAGCAAGCAGTGGAGCGCCAAGAATTCATCGCAGAAGAGATCAAGAAGTTGGAAGCAGCAGGCCTTGTCAGAGGAGTGCTCCATCCTACGTGGTTGGCCAATCCTGTAGTCGTGCGCAAGGCGAACGGGAAATGGAGACTTTGTATCGACTTTACCGATGTTAACAAAGCTTGTCCCAAAGACCCATTTCCTTTGCCGCGCATTGACCAGATTGTTGACTCCACGGCCGGATGTGACTTGCTTTCATTTCTAGACGCATACTCAGGATACCATCAGATCTTCATGGCAGAAGAGGATGAGGAGAAGACCGCATTCATCACTCCATGTGGCACGTACTATTTTGTACGGATGCCTTTCGGTTTAAAAAATGCTGGTTCAACATTTGCAAGAGTAGTCCATGTCGCTCTTGAGCCACAAATACACAGAAATGTGGAAGCCTACATGGATGACATAGTGGTCAAGAGCAAGGACAAGGCAACTCTAATTCAAGATTTAGACGAGACCTTTGCAAATCTGCGCAAGATCAGTCTCAAGCTCAACCCCGAGAAGTGTGTATTTGGAGTCCCCTCCGGCAAGCTTCTCGGGTTCTTCGTGTCTCAGCGGGGAATCAAAGCCAAACCCGACAAGATCAAGGCCATTGAGCAGATTGAAGCACCAAAGCGCATCAAGGATGTACAAAGACTTGTCGGTTGCGTAGCTGCTCTCAGCAGGTTTATCTCTAGGTCTGCTGAGCGTGCCCTGCCGTTTTTCAAAATATTGAAAAAGGCAGGTCCAATGAAATGGACTCTGGAAGCGGAGGTTGCGCTACAAGACTTGAAGAGATACCTGTCCTCCGCTCCAACACTTGTCGCACCTAAGCCACAAGAGAAGTTGCTGCTGTATATAGCGGCAACCAATCAAGTGGTTAGTGCTGCGTTAGTAGCAGAGAGGGAGGCAGATGACGAGCCAGCAACCACGGCAAGCGCATCCAGCGACAAGTAGGGGGCTTCCCCGACAAGCTCTGGTCCCGACAAGGATGGATCTGCGCAAGCGTGCGGGGAGATACAGAAGAGAATGGTACAGCGCCCAGTGTACTTTGTCAGTTCCCTTCTGCAGGGGGCTAGGTCAAGGTACTCTGGCGTGCAGAAATTGCTTTTCGGCCTTCTCATGGCCTCAAGAAAGCTGCGCCATTACTTCCAAGCACATGAGATCACAGTTGTCACTCGTTTTCCGCTGAAGAGGATATTACAGAATCCAGAAGCGACAGGCAGGATTGTTGAGTGGGCACTGGAACTGTCAAGCTTTGGCCTCAAGTTTGAGAGTACTTCAACTATCCAAAGCAGAGCATTGGAAGAATTCATAGCAGAATGGACGCCAACACCAGATGAAGAAATTCCAAAAACGAGCATCCCCGTCGAGGAAACAAGCAAAGAGTGGCTGATGTACTTTGATGGTGCCTTTTCACTGCAAGGCGCCGGCGCTGGCGTGCTGCTTGTCGCACCCACCGGAGAGCACCTCAAGTACATAGTCCAGATGCACTTTCCCAAGGAGCAGGCAACAAACAATACTGCAGAATATGAAGGCTTGCTTGCCGGTCTCAGGATCGCGGCAGACCTTGGGATCAAGAAGCTCATTGTCAGGGGAGACTCGCAGCTTGTCATCCGCCAAGTGAACAAGAGCTATCAGAGTACGTTGATGGAAGCCTACGTCGACGAAGTGAGAAAGCTAGAAGAGCACTTTGACGGCCTATAGATGGAGCATGTTCCAAGAGCTCAGAACGCCATTGCCGATGGCCTGTCAAAGTGTGCCGCACTTAAGTTACCTGTGGAACTAGGGATCTTTGTGCTCAAGCTGACTCAACCGTCTGTAACGCCATCAACTGGACAGAGCAAGAAGAGGAAGTTGATTTCTGGTGACTATTTTCCGGCAGAGCTTCCCGAAGCCGCCGCCAAGAAGGTCCCCAAGATCAACGCCAAGAGCGCTGAGGAGCAGTCTGCTCCGGCAAGCCCTAGAGTTTGTTCTGTTGAAGCAGAAGCTCCCGGCAAGTTTTGCTCCGGCAAGCTTGCCAGGGAACGTCGAGCTCCGGCAGAGCCGCATGTTCTCGTCGTAGAAGCGGATGTTCCCGCAGCAGCAGATTTGCCCTTGGCCAAGAAGGTCCCCAAGATCAACGCCAAGAGCGCTGAGGAGCAGTCTGCTCCGGCAAGCCCTAGGGTTTGTTTCGTTGAAGCAGAAGCTCCCGGCAAGTTTTGCTCCGGCAAGCTTGCCGGGGAACGTCAGGCTCCGGTAGAGCCGTAGGTTCTCGCCGTAGAAGCGGATGTTCCCGCAGCAGTAGATTTGCCTTTAGTCCTTGTTGTCGAGCCACAAGCTCCAGCATGGGCACAGCGAATTGTCCGTTTCCTTCAGACAGGAGAACTTCCCAAAGAGCAAGAAGAAGCGGAAAGAGTAGCCCGGCAGTCAAGTATGTACCAGTTTGTCGACAACACACTGTATAGAAGAAGACTCAACGGTGTGAAATTGAAGTGTATTCACCGGGAAGACGGACAAAAGCTGTTGGCAGAGATACATGGAGGCATATGTGGTCACCGCATTGGCGCAAGAGCACTTGTCGGCAAAGCATTCCGGCAAGGTTTCTTTTGGCCGACAGTCCTCCAGGATGCAACTGCACAAGTAACCAAGTGTGAAGCGTGCCAGTTCCATTCCAAGCAGATACACCAACCAGCTCAAGCTCTCCAGACGATCCCTTTATCCTGGCCATTTTCGGTCTGGGGGCTCGACATCCTCGACCCCTTTCCCCGAGCAGTAGGGGGCTTTGAGTACTTGTACGTTGCAATCGACAAGTTCACAAAGTGGCCGGAAGTGGAAGTAGTGAGGAAGGCAACAGCACAGTCAGCAGTCAAGTTCTTCAGGTCGATTGTTTGCCGCTTCGGGATCCCTAACAGGATAATCACCGACAACGGTACGCAATTCACGAGCCGCACCTTCATGCAGTACGCCCAAGATCTTGGCGCCAAGGTCTGCTTCGCTTCTGTTGCTCATCCGAGAAGCAACGATCAAGCGGAGAGGGCAAATGCTGAAGTGCTGCGTGGGCTCAAGACCAGGACTTTCGACAGGCTGCACAAGTGCGGAAGAAACTGGATCGAGGAGCTGCCGGTGGTTCTTTGGTCGATCAGGACGATGCCAAATCGAGCCACTGGTCAGACACCTTTTGCTCTAGTCTATGGAGCAGAGGCAGTTCTCCCCACGGAACTCGTATATGGGTCACCTCGAGTGCTCGCTTATGATGAGCTTGAGCAAGAGCAGCTGCGACAAGATGACGCGCTACTCCTTGAGGAAGACCGTCTTCAGGCCGCTGTGCGAGCTGCTCGCTACCAGCAAGCTTTGCGCCGCTACCATAGCCGCAAAGTTAACGCCAGAAGTCTCGAGGAAGGCGACCTTGTTCTTCGGCGTGTTCAGTCCGCCAAGAATTCCAACAAGTTCACGCCGAAGTGGGAAGGCCCTTACCGGGTGAAACGAGTCACTAGGCCTGGCGCTATCCACCTTGAGACCGAAGATAGCATTCCGGTGAGCAATTCCTGGAACATTGAGCATCTTCGTAAGTTTTACCCGTAAGGCGCGGTTGCCAGAACCTGTTCCGGCAACCACCTTTTGTACAAGTCTTGCCGCTGTTGCATGTAATCCTTTGTACAAAGCCGGGCGCAGACCCCGTGCATAAGTAAAGCTCATGTGCTCCGCACATCTTGTCAATTTCATGCTTTCTATTTTTTGCATATGTGATCTGACACTTTGTGCAGCACCTACTCCCCGGTAAGCAATAACGAGCCGTAAGGCTCCATATCTTTATTTTCTCTTCTTTCTTTTTTCTCAAGGAAAGGAAGGTTCCCTCGCCCACAAGTTTGCCGGGGGGGAGGAGAAGATAATTGTATGGACCAGGCGTAGTTCAAGAAAGTTTTGTCTTACCGGGAAGCAAACAATAGAAAAGCTAAGTTGCCAAAGTTTGAGCAATTAGATTTTTTAAATTTTTAAGTTATCTCCCTTGAACGACCGCACTTTGTATGGAAAACCTATACGCGGAGGAACCAACTCATAGCTAGTTGCGCCCTTACTTTGTTTTGAGTCCGCTCAACAACTTAAGTGAGCTGCGACTAGTTGCGACAAGGTTTCTTGTCGGTAGCGGCACCGCCAGCAGGCTGCTGACGTTCCGCACTCAGCGCTCGCGGCTAAGGTGCCTGCACCGGCAAGTTCCCTAAAAGCATAGGGCAAAAACATACAAAGGGGGGAATCAAGTAAAGGGAATAACATTGCAATCATTACCCAGAATAGAGTTATATTACAAGATAGCTTGTCGCGGCTCTAACAGATTGTTATCATAACATGACCAGCGGCGACAAGAAAAGAAGAAAACGGGCGGCCTAGTCTACGCGATCGCCCTCAATCCTCTTGATCCTGCTCACCTTGTCCACAATGGGTGCGACAAGGGTCTTGAGCGCCTCCAGATCAGCATCCGGCGGCAGGGTCTTGAGGACGTTGGTGAGGTTGAGGCCCGGGTTGCGGAAGGCCACCTTCACCAACACCTTTTGAAGAGCTCCCGCGCAGATCTTGCGCGACTCGTCGGCCAGCTGCTTTGGGATCCACTCCCGGAGTCGCTGGAGGGCTGTTGCCACGCCTTTGAAGAACAAGATGAGCTTGGCGCTGGGTTGGAGGTTCTCGTTGGAGGGATACCCGAGATCCTCCATCCCCAGCTGCGCCAGCTCCCTGTCAATGTCTGCGGCAACATTCACAAGACCCTCCGTACAGTGCTCCACATTCTCCCTGAAAGCATTCTGGGCGGCGGCAGCACTCGCCAGCAGCGCTTTGTCGGCCTTGATCTCCTCCTTCAAGGCCACCTCCCGCTCCCTGGCGCCGTCCAGCGTCTTGGTCAAAGTGGTCAGCTTCAACTCAAGATCTGCGTTGGAGTCCTTGGTGGCGCTGAGCTCTTTTCCCTTCTCGGCAAGCTCTTCACCGCTCGCCTTGAGATCGGCCTCCAGCTGCGCCACCTTCGTCTCCAGCTCTTTCTTGGCGGCCTCGGCGGCTGTGGCAGCATCCTCCGCTTGCTTGAGGGCTCCGCTGAATGTTCGCTCGCGCGCGGCAAGCTCCTCCTCGTGGGCGTCAAGGTTGACCTTCCGCTGCACCAGCTCGCCCTCCTATGCAGACAGCTTTTTAGCGGCAAGCCGCCGTTGCTCTTCGACTTCAGCCTTCTCGAGGAAGAAGGCCTTCTGCTCTTCGGCGAGTTGCTCCCGCTCCTCTGCCAGGGACCGGAGAGCTTCCTGGTTGAGGCCCCGGAGCTCCTCCGCGCGTTTCTCGATGTCTGCTCCCGCCTTCGCGACAAGCGCCTCGCGGGATTCCAGCTTGGCTTGCCGCGCGCGGTAGAGCAACAACAGCTTCCGCAGCAACCGCTCCTCCTCAGGCTCGCTGCTGCTGCTGCTCGGCGCGTCAACCAGCGTCAGCCCGACGGAGGCGAGCACCTCTCCATCGAAGCTCTCTCCTTCGACCGGCGCCCTGGAGCTCGACGCCCAGGGGAGGTTGATGAAGACGCCATCACCGGCCTTCAAGTAGACGCTTGGCTGGGGCTCTTCGGAGCCTGGCGCTGCGGCAGCGGCGGACGGGTCGGCGGTCGACGTAACGCCTGGCGCTCCTGCGGCCTCAGGGCCGTCAGTGCGATCGCCAGACCCCTCGCCAGCTGCTGCGGCGGCAGCTTTGGCGGCCTCGTCGCCGGCGGGATCATCAGCGCCGGCTGCTCCTTCAGTGGCAGCGGCGTCGTCGGCAGCAACCTTGGTCTCCATCGGCTCCGCAGCAGATGGGTCTGATGGCCGGAAAATTGAGAAAAGTCAAGCAAATATCCAAGAGAAGATCAAAAGAAGAAGAATCCAAGGGAAGTTTTGAAGCGAGAGGATTACCTGTACCGGGTTCTGCAGTCGTGGTCTCCGCCGCCGAAGGGCCGCTGGTGCTGTCCCTTGCCGGAGGACTCTCCCTTGCCGGAGACTTCTCCCTTGTCGGAGAACTCTCCCTTGCCGGAGGACTCTCCCTTGGCACTTCGGGGGCGGCCTCCGGGCGCTCTTGGTGGGGCTGCTCTGCTCCTACACAAACCAACAGTCAGATGTCAGCAAAGAAAGAGTATCCATGCGCGCCCAACAGCGGAAAGCAAACCATATACTTACGCTGGGGGCTGCTCTGGAGGACAGTTGCCGGGTCCGGCAAGGTTGTCTCGGACGCGCCCCCTGCTGTCGTGGTGGGTTCGTCCTCGATGACAATCATCGGGACCTTGGCTCTCTTCGCTGCTCTCTGGGCCAGAGTCCTGAAAAGGAATAAGTTCAGAGTAAAGCAAATGAGATACAAGACAAAACAGCAAGAATTGAAGAACTACAAGTACAACAGGAGAATCTTACTCTTCTTCTTCCTCGTCGGAGCTGAACGCGGAGAAGTCGAAGTCCGGCTCACGTCCGGCGCGAGGAGGCGAAGGAGTAGTTTCCCTTGGCCGCTTGGCGGGAATAGTGGCGGTGGTCTGAGACGACCCCGCTCCGGCTGCCGCCGCGGCGTGAGAAGCGGCAGGAGCAGAAGCGGTGGTCCGGGTGGACCCCGCTCTAGTTGCCGCAGCAGCGTGAGATGCTCTCGCGGCAACAGTGCTTGCCGCAGTAGAGCGCGTCGCGCGGCGCGGCAGCTGTTCACTTGCCCGCTGCCCCGCTGCGTCCCTGGCCTTGCGGAGACGCCTTCTTGGTGGGGATGGAGGCTCTGCTTGCGGCGAGCTGCCTGAAGATGAGGAGGAAGAGGAGTTGATCTCCAGCGAGCCGCTCGTATCCTTGGCGGGCTCGCTCGACTCGATGTTATGCCCGGCAAGCTCTTTCTCGCCGACGCGCTCCTCTCGCTCGGCACGGCTTGCCGCCTCTGCTGCATCTGCCTCCTCCACGGTGAATCCAAATTCGCCCGCGGCTGCGGCTGTCGCCGTCTCTTCCAGCCTAGTGGCGATGCATGTCATCTCCGCATCGGTGGTGTCGCGGGTGAGGCTATCCTTTTTGTCGGAGCGGACCGGCACTTCTACCAGGCCGTCAAAGAACTCCTACACGACATCGTCTGCAGGCTCTTGCCAAGTTGGGACAATTCCATGCGAATCGCACAGCGGCATCATTGCACGGATGCGGTCGAGCGAGGAGTTGTTGCACAATGGAACGACCCCCACCCCCGGCAATCTGAACACTTCGGGATGTTGAGGGTCGTATTTGAACAGGTCCTGGAGCATCGCGTTGAGCTCCAGAACAGTGAAGTTGAAGTTGAGGCCCGGACACAGCCTCATGATATCCGCCGCATTCTTGAATTCCCAGGCGGGTCTCCCCCACTTCCTGCAGGGGGGCGATGCGGCGGCGAAGAAAATCTGCGCCAAAAGCGCCTACAGTGAGCCCGGCAAGCCTGAGGCATAGGATACGGGTGACGGCAATCTTCAGCCTATCGTCTTCCGGGGCCACGTCACTCCAATAGCTGCCGCGTGCTACTGGGGCTTGTTGCCGGGCGGTAAACGGCTGCAGGTTCTCCTCGACAATCCAGCACCAGTCTGCTCTCCATTCCTCCCACTTGCCGCGGAACTCTCCCTCCATATAAGTGTCCTTCTTGCCGGTCCTCGAGATCCAGGCGATTCCGCCGGATAAAGGCTCTCCTCTCTCTACTCGAGGCATAAAGAAGTGGCGAAAAAGGGCTACATTGGGATGGACTCCGACAAAGTTTTCGCAGAGATGTGCGAAAACTGCCATGGTCAGAACGGCATTGGGGGTGAAGTCAAGGAGGTGGAACCCGTAGGTGTTCATAATATCGCAGAAGAACTCAGAGAAAGGCGGGCAGAGCCCGCAGTAGAAGAACAAGGCGAAGAAGGGATATCCGTTTGGAGCCGTTTTCCAAGCGGCGGCTGGAAGTACCTTCGTGCGCGGATGCGCTCGCGTCTCCGTCGACCAGAAGAGGTAATAATTCTCCCTCAGCTCCCTTGCGGCGAGCTTGGGGGGGAAGACTGCCCGCTCCTTTCGCAGCGAGGCAAGCCGCTGCGCCTCGGACGACTTCACAACCTTCCCCTTGTCGGCTTTCGGAGCCATGGCGGAAGTGGTGCAGGAGGTCGACGGCGTTGGTGGTGCTGGTGGCGATGGGGGGCGGGGCGCTACTCTCTTTCAGCTTTGGGAAGACGAGGGAGCGGCGGAGATTTCTGAGATTGGAGTAGCAACCGGCGAATGGGCAAACTACCCCTGTTTCCCCTGCTTATAAAGGGGGAGGGGGCGGACGTTCCACATTTCCGAATAAAGAAACCACCCACGATCTCTCCCACGACGCCGCATTCAACGCGTGCCGTTCGGGGAGGGCGCGGTGGATACGGAGAGAGATACGGTGTAACCCAGGCCGCGCGTGCCCGTGCCCTGTTTTGGGCCTAGCCCAACAGCGCTTGGCACCGTGTATGGCCCAGGCCTGGGGGCTCCTGTCGGTGTACTAGAGTAGGGGTACCCTAGTATCCCGAACTTGTGCACGGGCAGTCGCAGCATCCCGCGGCAAGGCTTGCCGGGTGACCGCCAAGGTCCTTCGTGGTTCCTTTGGAGCCATTCAAGGACAAAGTATCCAAGCCAAGGAGACAAGACCCCGGCAAGAGGAGCTTGCTGGGAAGGCCAACCAAGGCAAGGCGCTTAAGGAGACAAGACCCCGGCAAGAGGAGCTTGCCGGGAAGGCCAACCAAGGCATCTCAAGGAACTTGCTGCGATGCGCCACACGTCCCGGCAAGGCCCGGTGAGCGACAAGCTCCCGGACGCGACAAGACAACGACCGCGGCAAGGCGCTTGCCGCGGCAAGCCACCACTCCGTGCCCGCGCTCCAGCACTTCCACCAATGTGTCGCTCTAGGACCCTTCCAGGCGTACGTGGCGGGAGGCTGTGCAGCCAGTGGCACGCGGTGGCAAGCGGCGCTGACAAGATTGCCACCGTGGCGAGCGGTGGCATCCCTGACGGTCCCTTTTGCACTATTTAGGCAACGCAGACGGGCATTTAATGCCCTTGTCTCCTGTCGTCAGGGTTAGGTATGATACACTGTAGCAGGTAGTTGTACCAACCACAACACCTTTTCATTTTTACCCTTGTCTACATTGCCACCTGTCGGTGACCCCTTGAGCATATAAAAGGAGGCCCGTATGCAACGTAGAGGAAGGGGGGAACACCCACGCTCGGTCTCGTTAGCTGATGGGGTGTACTGTAGCACTCCACGCTCCCGAGCAAGAACTCAATACAAACCACAAAGCAGGAGTAGGGTTTTACGCATCCGTGCGGCCCGAACCTGGGTAAACTGCTCGTGTGCTTTGCCTCGATCCGCTCTTCGTGCGACCGCCGCCCCCGCCGAACCGAAAGGGACTCGGTCCGCCGGTCCCATAGGTGCTCGTGGATTAGTCCCCCGGCATCATGGCAACCTCTGCTTCCCTCTGTGAAGGGCCTATCTTTTACTTTTATGCAAAGAGTCAAAGTTTTCCTTCTATTCCTTTTTATTTACTCTTTTGGCAAGCATCATGTGGTGAGGAAAGATCTAGGCACATATGTCTAGTTGAATATAGATTGCATGAGTTATTATTGTTGACATCACCCCTGAGGTGAGTATGTTGGGAGGCGAAACTATAAGCCCCTATCTTTCTATGTGTCCGGTTGAAACATTTTTGCTCATGGGTACGAGGTGAGTGTCAGCAATCATAGAAGACTATATGATGGTTGAGTATGTGGACTTGCTTTAAAGGCTCCGACATGTGACTCTTCCTGAAAAGATGATGAATTGTAGTTCCAAAGTTGACTCGGAACATAGTTTGTTGGTTTCTAATAGAGTTTTTGCTTTATATTTCGATTGTGTGATGAACTGTTACTTATTCATAGGAAGTATATGATGCAAGTTCTATGATAAAAGTCCTATGTTAAATTTTGTTGTTTCTATAATAATCAACATGATGCTTCTATGTCCATATTTTGTTTTTATCGGCACCTCTCTCTCAAAGCATGTGGACATGTTTTTCGATTTCGGTTTTCGCTTGAGGACAAGCGAGGTCTAAGCTTGGGGGAGTTGATACGTCCATTTTGCATCATGGTTTCTTACTATTATTTATAATGTTTTTATCCATAATAATGCTTTTTGGAGTAATTCTAATGCCTTTTCTCTCATAATTTGCAAGGAACACACCAAGAGGGAGAATTCCGGCAGCTGGAAATCTGGACCTGGAAAAGCAACGTCAGGCCACCTATTCTGCACAACTCCAAATGAGCTGAAACTTCACGGAGATTTTTTATGGATTATTTAAGAAATATTGGAGCCAATAAACACTAGAGGGGGCTACCAGGTGGGCACAACCCACCTGGGCGCGCCCTAGTGGGTTGTGGCCTCCTTGACCCACCTCCGGTGCCCATCTTTTGGTATATAAGTCATTTTGACCTAGAAAAAAATAAGGAGAAGGCTTTCGGGATGGAGCGCCACCGTCTCGAGGCGAAACTTGGGCTGGAGCACTTTTCCCCTCCGGTAGAGCGATTCTGCGGGGGGAACTTCCCTCCCGGAGGGGGAAATCGTCGTCATCATCATCACCAACAACTCTCCCATCTTGGGGAGGGAAATCTCCATCAACATCTTCACCAGCACCATCTCATCTCAAACCCTAGTTCATCTCTTTGTATTCAATCTTGTTACCGGAACTATAGATTGTTGCCAGGGGGTGACTAGTAGTGTTGATTACATCTTGTAGTTGACTACTATATGGTTTATTTGGTGGAAGATTATATGTTCAGATCCATGATGCTATTTAATACTCCTCCGATCATGAGCATGTTTATTATTTGTGAGTAGTTACTTTTGTTCGCGAGGTTACGGGAGAAATCATGTTGCAAGTAATCATGTGAACTTGATATGAGTTCGATATTTTGATAGTATGTATGTTGTTATTCCCTTAGTGGTGTCATGTGAACGTCGACTACATGACACTTCACCATATTTGGGCCTAAGGGAATGCATTGTGGAGTAGCAAATAGATGATGAGTTGCGAGAGTGACAGAAACTTAAACCCCAGTTTATGCGCTATTCCGTAAGGGACCGATTGGATCCTAGAGTTTAATGCTATGGCTAGAATTTATTCTTAATACTTTTCTCGTAGTTGCGGATGCTTGCGGGAGGGTTAATCATAAGTAGGAGGTTTGTTCAAGTAAGAATAGCACCTAAGCACCGGTCCACCCACATATCAAATTATCAAAGTAGCGAACACAATCATACAAACATGATGAAAGTGACTAGATGAAATTATCGTGTACCCTCAAGAACGCTTTGCTTATTATAAGAAACCGTTTTGGCATGTCCTTTTCCTCAAAAGGATTGGGCTACCTTGCTGCATACTTGTTACAATTATCGTTACTTGCTCGTTACAAATTATCTTGCTATCTAACTACTCGCTACTTACAATTTCAACACTTGCAGACAATACCTTACTGAAAACTACTTGTCATTCCCTTCTGCTCCTCGTTGGGTTCGACACTCTTACTTATAGTAAAGATCTACAATTGATCCCCTATACTTGTGGGTCATCAAGGCTATTTTCTGGCGCCGTTGCCGGGGAGTGAAGCGCCTTTGGTAAGTGGAATTCAGTAATGAAACATTTATATAGTGTGGTGAAATTTATTGTCACTTGTTACTATGGAAAACAATCCTTTGAGGGGTTCGTTCGGGGTATCTTCACCTCGTCCGGAACACAATTAGTTACCCCTCAACCTACTGCAAATACTGAAAATATTGAATATGAAATTCCTTCGGGTATGATAGAACAACTGCTGGCTAATCCTTATGCAGGAGATGGAACCGAACATCCTGATATGCACTTGATATATGTAGAACAAATTTGTGGATTGTTTAAGCTTGCAGGTTTACCCAGGGATCAGGTTATAACAAAGGCTTTCCCTTTATCTTTGAAGGGAAAAGCATTGGCATGGTATAGGCTATGCGATGATATTGGATCATGGAATTGGAATCATTTGAAATTGGAGTTCCACCAAAAAAATTATCCTATGCATCTAGTTCATCGTGATCGGAATTATATATATATAATTTTTGGCCTCGTGAAGGAGAAAGTGTCGCTCTAGCTTGGGGGAGGCTTAAGTCAATGTTATATTCATGCCCCAATCATGAGCTCTCAAGAGAAATTATTATCCAGAATTTTTATGCTCGAGTTTCTCATAATGATCAAACCATGCTTGATACTTCTTGTGCTGGTTGTTTTATGAGGAAGACTATTGAATTCTAGTGGGATCTTTTGGAAGAATTAAACACAACTCTGAAGATTGGGAACTCGACGAAGGTAAAGAGTCAAGTATTAAGCTTAAGTATGATTGTGTTAAATCTTTTATGGATACTGATGCTTTTCAAAAGTTTAGCACTAAATATGGACTTGACTCTGAGATAGTAGCCTCCTTTTGTGAATCATTTGATACTCATGTTGAACTCCCTAAAGAGAAGTGGTTTAAATATCACCCGCCTATTAAAGGAGAAATTAAAAAACTAGTACTAGTTAAAGAAGAAACTATACTTTATAATGTTGATCCAGTTGTTCCTTCTGCTTATATTAAGAAACCACCTTTCCCTGTTAGGATAAAGGAACATGCTAAAGTTTCAACTATGCTTAACAAAAGCTATGTTAGAACACCTAAACCTGATGAACAAATTAAAGTAGAACCTAACATTTCCATGGTTAAAGATCTCTTGGAAGAAGATATTGATGGGCATGTTATTTACTTCTGTGAAGAAGCTGCTAGAATTGCTAAACCTGATGGAAAAGATAAACATAGACATGTTGTTAGCATGCCTGTTATTTCAGTTAAAATAGGAGACCATTGTTATCATGGTTTATGTGACATGGGTGCTAGTGTAAGTGCTATTCCTTACAAGTTATACCAAGAAATTATGAATGACAGAGCACCTGCAGAGTTAGAAGAAATAGATGTTACTATTAAACTTGCTAATAGAGACACTATATCACCAGTTGGGATTGTTAGAGATGTTGAAGTCTTGTGTGGGAAGATAAAATACCCTACTGATTTTCTTGTTCTTGGTTCCCCACAAGATGACTTTTGTCCCATTATCTTTGGTAGACCTTTCTTGAACACAGTTAATGCTAATATAGATTGTAAGAAAAAAACTGCGGGTGTTAGCTTTGGTGATGAGTCTCATGAGTTTAACTACTTGTCATTTCCTTTTTACTCGTTCATCCAAATTAGATGAAACCAACGCCTATAGTTTTGTCTTGTTTTCACCTATCCAGTGAATGTGTCACATCAACTTTTTGAAATTTTCAAATTTCAAAATTTGTTCAGATTCACATTCAAACTTCTTTTGATCATAACTTGAGTTTCGTAACTCCGATTTAGTTGATTCTTTTTGCAAATCGAAGCTCTTGACCTAAACTTTCTGATAAGACCAAATCCACCCAATTTTGGTACTGTTAGAAATTGTTTTCTGTGGCAAGATTTAATTTCTTGTTTTCAAAGTTTTTGAAGTCTTTTCTTTGATTCTTTTGCATGAGTGCTTATGTATGCAATTGCTTGCTCACGATAGATTGAACGGAGTGTGACGAGTAGAAATATCAAGAGTTATGAGTGCGAATCATCTTCATAAACAGTACAAGGCAAGTTCACACTTTGATCGTATCCCTTTTACCTAGTTTTTATGCATTAGTTTCAACCCTCTAACATTGCATGAGTAGGATTTTGATAACATGTGGGTATTGGGAAGTAGTTGATGAGGTAGGAACCTATTGTCTTGCATTCAAACCCAGGGTATTATTGCGTTATGCTTGCACTACTTTGCTATGCTCATAGACGTGGATTGGTATGTGAGATTCCATGAAAGATGTGAGAGTCATTATTATTAACTAAGGGAAACTTAAGGTGGCTACTTTAATACACATATGGGTGGATTGGTTGGGGCACCCTGGAGCACCCAGTGGTTTGCCCGGGCACCTGGAGAACCCAGTGCTTACCCAAGGGGATCCTGGAGTACTCGTGTGATCATCCTATGGAATTCCACCCAGGCTCAAAGGGGTCATAAGATTATTCATGCTAGAAACTTCCGTGGGCAGCCACAAGCCATTATGGGCTCTGGCATAGTTGAGTATGTTGTGTGACCTCTTTCAGTGGTAGGCTAGCAGATGTAGGGGGAAAGTAGGTGGTACTGTCTACCCAAAGTAAAGAGTTAATGCTTCGGAAAGACCGTGTCTCGATCATCCGTTTCTCAAACAACATGTAGTGCGAGAAATTCAACGAAGGAGATCGAGTCTTGTGGGGAAAAGTGCGCAAACCTCTGCAGAGTGTACAAACTAATCATGATTAGCCGTGTCCCCGGTTATGGACATCTTGAGTATCTGGTACTTGAATTATTATGTTGATATCATCACTCTATTTAATGAAATTGTTGGGTTATTAATGATTTGGGATTGAGTTGGGGTTACCTTCTCAATAATTTCAACAAACTTTGTAGTTAAATAAAATTTATTCCTTTGTTGTAGGGAAAAATAGCTTTATGCAAAAATTAAACTTAGAGCCTCCACCAGCCAAATATGCATATAGAGACCGTTCTCATTTTTATCCTACGGTGTGAATTTGCCAGTACATTCAATGTACTGACCTACATGGCTGCAACGTCTCATGTTGCAGGAATCTTACGATGAGCAAGTGATACATTAGGGTTACGATGTCTACACTCAACTTTGCCGTTGGTGTTGATGGGAATCCAAAACTTTGTTGTTACTTTTGCTATATGGATTGAGGTAATAGTATTTATGTTACTTTATACATGTGATTTACCTCTATTATAAATCCTCGAGTACTGTGTGTGTCAGCATACCGATCCAGGGATGACACTTAAGCACACAGACTTGATCCATTTGGGTCGGGTCGCTACAACTAGTCACCGGAAGAGGGACTGCCCCAATTATTTGGCGGATAAGAAGGATGGCAAAGTGAACAAAGGCATATTTGATATACATGTTATTGATATGTACCTTACTAATGCTCGTAGTAGTGCCTGGGTATTTGATACTAGTTCAGTTGCTCATATTTGTAACTTGAAACATGGGCTATGGATTAAACGAAGATTGGCTAAGGACAAGGTGACGATGCGCGTCGGGAATGGTTCCAAGGTCGATGTGATCGCCGTCGGCACGCTACCTCTACATCTACCTTCGGGATTAGTTTTAGACCTGAATAATTGTTATTTGGTGCTAGCGTTGAGCATGAACATTATATCTGGATCTTGTTTAGTGCGAGACGTTTATTCATTTAAATCAGAGAATAATGGTTGTTCTATTTATATGAGTAATATCTTTTATGGTCATGCACCCTTGAAGAGTGCTCTATTTTTGTTAAATCTCGATTGTGGTGATACACATATTCATAATATTGATGCCAAAAGATGCAAAGTTGATAATGATAGTGCAACATATTTGTGGCACTGCCATTTAGGTCATATTGGTGTAAAGCGCATGAAGAAACTCCATGCAGATGGGCTTTTGGAATCTTTTCATTATGAATCATTTGATACTTGTGAACCATGCCTCATGGGCAAGATGACTAAAACTCCGTTCTTCGAAATAATGGAGTGAGCTAATGACTTATTGGAAATAATTCATACCGATGTATGCAGTCCGATGAGTGTTGAAGCTCGCGGCGGGTATCATTATTTTCTGACCTTCACAGATGATTTAAGCAGACATGGGTATATCTAGTTGATGAAACACAAGTCTAAAACATTTGAAAAGTTCAAAGAATTTTAGAGTGAAGTGGAGAATCATCGTAACAAGAAAATAAAGTTTCTATGATCTGATCACGGAGGCGAATATTTGAGTTACGAGTTTGGCCTTCATTTAAAACAATGTGGAATAGTTTCACAACTCAAGCCACCTGGAACACCATAGCGTAATGGTGTGTGCGAACGTCGTAACCATACTCTATTGGATATGATGCATTCTATGATGTCTCTTACCGATTTGCCTTTATCATTTTGGGGTTATGCATTAGAGACAGCTGCATTCACGTTAAATAGGGCACCGTCTAAATCCATTGAGATGACTTTGTATGAACTGTGGTTTGGCAAGAAACCTAAGCTGTCATTTCTTAAAGTTTGGGGTTGCGATGCTTATGTGAAAAAGCTTCAGCCTGATAAGCTCGAACCCAAATTGGAGAAGTGCGTCTTCACAGAATACCCAAAAGAAACTGTTGGGTACACCTTCTACCACATATCCGAAGGCAATATCTTTGTTGCTAAGAATGGTTCCTTTCTAGAGAAGGAATTTCTCTCGAAAGAAGTGAGTGGGAGGAAAGTATAACTTAATGAGGTAATTGTACCTTCTCTCGAATTGGAAAGTAGCTCATCACATAAAATCGTTCCCGTGATGCCTACACCAACTAGAGAGGAAGCTAATGATAATGATCATGAAACTTCAGATCAAGTTACTACCGAACCTCGTAGGTCAACCAGAGCATGTTCCGCACCATAGTGGTATGGTAATCATGTTTTGGAAGTCATGTTACTAGACCATGACGAACCTATGAACTATGAAGAAGCGATGATGAGCCCAGATTCCGATAAATGGCCTAAGGCCATGAAATCTGAGATAGGATCCATGTATGAGAACAAAGTGTGAACTTTGGTTGACTTGCCCAATGATTGACGAGCCATAGAGAACAAATGTATCTTCAAGAAGAAGACTGGCGTTGATGGTAATGTTACTGTCTACAAAGCTCGACTTGTCGCGAAAGGTTTTCGACAAGTTCAAGGAGTTGACTACGATGAGACTTTCTCACCCGTAGCGATGCTTAAGTCTGTCCGAATCATGTTAGCAATTGCCGCATTTTATGATTATGAAATCTGGCAAATGGACGTCAAAACTGCATTCCTTAATGGATTTCTTAAATAAGAGTTGTATATGATGCAACCAGAAGGTTTTTTCGATCCTAAAGGTGCTAACAAAGTGTGCAAGCTCCGGCGATCCATTTATGGACTGGTGCAAGCATCTCGGAGTTGGAATATACGCTTTGATGAGGTGATCAAAGCATATGGTTTTATACAGACTTTTGGAGAAGTCTGTATTTACAAGAAAGTGAGTGGGAGCTATGTAGCATTTCTAATATTATATGTGGATGACATATTGTTGATTGGAAATGATGTAGAATTTCTGGATAGCATAAAAGGATACTTGAATAAAAGTTTTTCAATGAAAGACCTCTGTGAAGCTGCTTATATATTAGGCATCAAGATCTATAGAGATAGATCAAGACGCTTAATTGGACTTTCACAAAGCACATACCTTGATAAAGTTTTGAAGAAGTTCAAAATGGACCAGTCAAATAAAGGGTTCTTGCTTGTGTTACAAAGTGTGAAGTTGAGTCATACTCAATGCCCGACCACTACAGAAGATAGAGAGAAAATGAAAGTCATTCCCTATGCCTCGGCCATAGGTTCTATCATGTATGCCATGCTATGTACCAGACCTGATGTGTGCCTTGCTATAAGTCTAGCAGGGAGGTACCAAAGCAATCCATGAGTGGGTCACTGGACAGTGGTCAAGAACATCCTGAAGTACCTGAAAAGGACTAAGGATATGTTTCTCGTTTATGGAGGTGACAAAGAGCTTGTCGTAAATGGTTACGTCTATGCTAGCTTTGACACTGATCCGAATGACTATAAGTCACAAACCGAATACGTATTTATGTTGAATGGTGGAGCTGTCAGTTGATGCAGTTCCAAGCAGAGCGTCGTGGCGGGATCTACATGTTAAGCGGAGTACATAGCTGCTTAGGAAGCAGCGAGTGAAGGAGTTCATATCCGATCTAGGTGTAATACCTAGTGCATTGGGTCCAATGAAAATCTTTTGTGACAATACTGGAGCAATTGCCTTAGCAAATGAATCCAGATTTCACAAAAGAACCAAACACATCAAGAGACGCTTCAACTCCATCCGTGATCAAGTCAAGGAGGGAGACATAGAGATTTGCAAAATACATACAGATCTGAATGTGGCAGACCTATTGACTATGCCTCTTCCATGAGCAAAACATGATCAACACCAAGACTCCATGGGTGTTAGAATCTTTACAATGTAATCTAGATTATTAACTCTAGTGCAAGTGGGAGACTGAAGGAAATATGCCCTAGAGGCAATAATAAATTTGTTATTTTATATTTCCTTATTCATGATAAATGTTTATTATTCATGCTAGAATTGTATTAACTGGAAACTTGATACATGTGTGGATACATAGACAAAACATCGTGTCCCTAGTAAGCCTATACTAGACTAGCTCGTTAATCAAAGATGGTTAAGTTTCCTAACCATAGACATGTGTTGTTATTTGATGAACGGGATCACATCATTAGGAGAATGATGTGATGGACAAGACCCATCCGTTAGCTTAGCATATTGATCGTTCAGTTTTATTGCTATTGCTTTCTTCTTGTCAAATACATATTCCTTCAACTATGAGATTATGCAACTCCCAGATACCGGAGGAATACCTTGTGTGATATCAAACGTCACAACGCAACTGGGTGATTATAAAGATGCTCTACAGGTATCTCCGAAGGTGTTTGTTGGGTTGGCATATATCGAGATTATGATTTGTCACTCCGAGTATCAGAGAGGTATCTCTAGGCCCTCTCGGTAATGCACATCATAAGAAACCTTGCAAGCAATATGACTAATGAGTTAGTTGCGGGATGATGTATTACGGGACGATTAAAGAGACTTTCCGGTAACGAGATTGAACTAGGTATGAAGATACCAACGATCGAATCTCAGATAAGTAACATACCGATGACAAAGGTAATAACGTGTGTTGTCATAGCGGTTCTACCAATAAAGATCTTCGTATAATAGGTAGGAGCCAATATGAGCATCTAGGTTCCACTGTTGGTTATTGACCGGAGAGGTGTCTCGGTCATGTCTACATTGTTCTCGAACCCGTAGGGTCCGCATGCTTAACGTTCGATGACGATTTTGTATTATATGAGTTCTGTGATTTGGTGACCGAATGTTGTTCGGAGTCCCGGATAAGATCACGAACATGACAAGGAGTCTCAAAATGTTCGATAGGTAAAGATTGATATATAGGACGATAGCATTCAGACACTGGAAGTGTTTCGGAGGGTACCGGGTACATATCGGACTACCGGAGGGATTACCGGAACCCCTAGGAGGTTAATGGGCCACATGGGCCAAAGGGGAAGGGGCACACCAGCCCACAAGGGGTTGGAGCACCCTCCTAAGCTGCTGCCCGAGTGGGAAAAGGAAAAGGGGGAGTCGACCCCCCTTCCTTTCCTCTCCCCTCTCTTCCCTTTTCCCCCCTCCGGCAAAAGGAAAGGGAGGGCGAATTGGACTAGGCCCCAAGTAGGATTCCTCCTACTTGGGGTGCCCCATGGCAGCTCTCCTCCCCTCCCACTTATATATGCGTGGGGAGGGGGCGCCTAGAACACACACCAACAATTGTTAGCGGTGTGCGGCGTCCCCCTCCACAGTTTACGCCCTCAGTCATATTCTCGTAGTGCTTAAGCGAAGCCCTGCACATATCACATCACCATCACCGTCACCACACCGTCGTGCTGACGGATATCACCTACTTTCTCGACACTTTGCTGAATCAAGAGTTCAAGGGACATCATCGAGCTGAACGTGTGCAGAACTCGGAGGTGTCGTACGTTCGGTGCTTGATCGGTCAGAACGAGAAGAAGTTAGAGTACATCAATTGCATTCTCAAACGCTTCCGCTTTCAGCCTACAAGGGTACATGGACACACTCTCTCCCTCTCGTTGCTATGCATCTCCTAGACAGATCTTGCGTGAGCATAGGAATTATTTTTGAAATTGCATGCTACGTTTCCCAACACATCGGCCACGCTGCAGCAGGCTGGCGTCGGCGCCGCCAGCACCCAGCTGCTCAACGTTGCTCCCCTGCCTCCCGAAAGTCTCGCCGCAGATCCGCCCCGCCGTTGGCCCCCCTAGGCCAGATGAGGCCCATATGGGCCAAATCTGGGCCGAGCACCGCCGCCAAGTCACGCCGCTGCGCCATCCCGCCGCCAACGACGTTGCCGCAGTCCAGCCGCCCGCCCGCCCGCGCCGCACCGGGGAACCCCGCCGCCACCCGGTCCATCACCGCCTAGGAGCACCCCCTAGTGCAGCTTCGCCTCGTTCTCGAGAACTACCGGGAGGGGGCGCCGCTGCCACCAGCGATGGCGGCGGGGAGGAAGGGGAAAGGGGGGAGTTGGTGGAGGAGGCGGTCGACGCGCGGCCGGTCGCACGCGTGGGCGACGCGGTTGCGAGGGGAGGAGTCCACGATAGTGTATACCCGTTTCCCCTCTTCTATTTCCTCCGTCCAATTGATTCAATGACTTGTAAGCAAACAATATGTAGATGCTTTTGTTTCTATTCATGTGGTGGTATTGTTGCAAATAGGTCCGTTTAGGAGAACTGATATGTTGCGAAAATTCAACTTTGCATAGTTTGTAGTAGATCAATGTAAGGGTGTGATATTTACTCCTTGCATGTTCATGTTAGCTGGCGATGATTGATGCTGCGAGCAATGCTGGGACAAGGAACAGATGAGATGTGAAGACCGCGATGGAGAGACGAGAGAGGAGTCATCACCTCTGTGGGACTCGCCGCCACAGTGGCACAACCTAGTTTGACTGTCAGGAGTTGGACGAGGGGATGAGGCAGAGGTGGTGCATGTGGGGATGAAGGGATGCGCCCTTGATGAAGTGAGCGAGAGATGAGGAGGAAGGCAGAGGTGGCCGTGGAGAGATGTCTGAGGGGATGAAAGGCCCAAACCAAAGTCAACCGGCTCCTGAATTGCGGGTGGGACTAAACTAATGGTGGACCTGATTGATAATACTAGCGTCCGAACCTACACTGTAATGCCCAGCGTCCTTACTATTTCTCAAATTTGTAATAATTCTTTCCAAGATTCCTAATTACGTGATTATTGATTACTGTTAATAAAACACTAGTAAACATGCACGTGCAACGCACGTCTCAACCAATGCACATGAAACTACAGTGATGATTCATATGCTAGAAAATTCAAACAATGGAAGAAAGAACGGCTATGGAGAAACCATCGAACAATAATATGCAATTTGAAAGCACACCACCAACTCAAATTGCTTCTTCAAGTTTCGAAGCGAAAGCAACTGTATATAAACCATTTTTCTCACAAATAATATAGTTAAAAAGAAATATATCATAAATAGTGTTGTAAGGGGCATACAATTTTTTTTAATCATGAAAGGAATTGACAACAAATCAAAATATGTGACAATGTTTGGCACAACCGTACTCTCATTTTAAGCTTGTGGGGCTACAATAGATGTCAGTTAAAAGCATTTTTTCAGAAGTCCCAACTCCCGTTTCTCTGGCCCCATAGAACGCTTGCGCCAACCTTCGGCCAAGTCATGCAGCCTGCACCATTGAATATCTATCCTCCTCGATCTTCTCCAATACCAAGGGTAGCTATCATCACCACAAAAGACCCCCCCCCCCCCAAATGAATATCTTGGTGGTGTAAAATGAAAATTGAGGTGTTAAGCATCGCTAGCAGGTCATTACGGAGTGTAGTGCAAGTTTAGATAGTTAAACATTTATATTTGTTGGTGAAGAAAATTCGTAATGGAGGAATTTTTAAACCCAATTTAAGTAACCTATATAAAAAAACTGAGGATTGCTCTACTTCTTCAGTTTGCAACTTCTCTCTGAAATACAGTCGAAACAGAACTCTAAAAAAGTTCAGTACTGTTAAAAATGACAAGTCCAGAAGTGGCATCTAAGAGGATTGAGATACCTACACACATTCTTCTGTATTTCCTAATTAATAATAAATCACACTGCCTACTGAAAACAACTGAATTCAATATTTTTTCTCTGTCCAACCACATTAGCAACTTGACATGAGCATTCCATCAAAACTATTAAATTGAATACATATTTTATAACTGCTGAAAATAAGGTATAGCAATATATTTTTGTATTCCTTGATAATAAGGTGTAGCAACATACTTTTGTATTGCGTAATGAAAAAAATTGCATAGCTTGTTGATTCAGATATATCACACACATCATGTTTCTATGAAATGCTAATCAAGTTCATACTAAAAGAATAAAGTAGTCAAGCTTGTGTCCACTCACCTCGATGTCAGTTTCATCTGGAGATAGTCAAGCATCAGCCTCCCAGCACCTCCCAGTTTAGTACTGGGCACGTCAAGAAAGTTGCAGTTTGTTTCCAAAGTAATCTCATGCACTCTACTGAAAGGAAGATACCTGGTCGCTGCCGCTACGTCCCCGATCCACCGCCCTCCATCCAGGTTGATCCATGCACAGGAGACAACACCTCTTAACAGTACGGTTTTCTATGTGTTTTCACTTCAAACTGAATGACTAGCAGTCAAAGTTTCAACAGAGGTACATTTTTAATATGAACAGACGTGTGCTTTTTGAAGATTATATTGTTTGGTACGATACAACAACCATACATATTTTAAGAAGGTTCATGGCCATACGGATGAACAGGCTAACTTGCTAGTTACAATACCCTCTTCCTTATCTTATTTATACTATTATGTAGTAAAACTATGTATTCCTCCTTTCCTGCATAATTAAATTAAATAGAAAAGAGAAAGATTTACTTAATATATTGAAAATGAAAATGATGGAAAGGTCCCATGTAGCGAAGGAGGCGAACATACCAAAACAAAACGTACCCTTTAATAGTAAAGATTTGAAGTACATTCATCAAGGTACCGCCCAAAGTTTCATCAATGAGAATTATATAGTGAATCATTGAGACAAAAGAATTACCCAATATGAAATTATGACACAAAGTATGGGATCAAACTGGAGCTCCTCTTCCTTCCTCTAGTGCATCTACCTCCTAATTGTTTTTCATTTCTGGTGGTGCATTTCCAAATGGTTTGGCGGTGCTAAATTTTTCATTGAAGTTTTCATACTTTCTCATCCAAGACATGATGGGTATATGAGTTTTTCATCTATGTTACTCATCCATGTGTCTTTTAGTATCTTCCTCATTTTTATTTTCTTCGCCTGTGTGCAAATTAACAAGAAAAAATAGAAGGTATAACAAGAAAAAATAGAAGGTATGACAGTACACAAGTTTGATAGTTTTTTGTGAAAAAATACAAAAAATTAGAATAGGTGGAGTACTTACGTATGAACACCGTTGTTGATATAGTAGTATCATTCCCTCTGGTTCCTTCACTATCACATCCGTCCATTTTCATGACCCGCTGAATTCCAATACATTTAGGAGTAGTGGCAGAGGACGGAGGAAAATAAAGGTGGGGCTGACTCTAAACTCCAGAGCACAAAAGAAATGGTTTGATGCAAAGCAAAAACAAAGTATTTGACACCTTGACCAGTACTATCAATAGACCACTACTATGCACGATCTTAAGTTGATAGAAATTCAGAAACTTATATTGCATCGCTATAAATTTAGAAAAAACAAATTAACAACTATGATGACCCCTGCCCCTTTGCGTTTGCTGACCGCTCCCTCTCCCCTTCATGTCCAACTTCTGGCTAGCAGCTAGGCTGATGCTGAACTTAGCCACCGCCCGGACTTCGGTGACGCTGTGAAGCTATTGTCGTCCTGCACTGCTAGAGGTTGCGGTCCTTCCTGCAGAAGATGGAAGTACAGGCTCCAGCATTTAGGCCATTCGCAGAGCCGTCTTCTTGTGCAGTCTGATGCCGACCGTCACACTAATTGTTGTGGTACTTGCCTGCCGGAGTACCGGTTGGCGCTAGCGATCGCTTGCTCAGCCAAACGCATGATGATTAAGCTAGCGAATGCCCGACCAAGCCACACCGACAACACACCCTAGTGCCTCGACCCACACTAAAACGGGCATGTTTCACTCGAGCACGCCAGCCAAGCCCATGATTGCTCCTTGTCCAATCCCCCTTTTCTTCTTCCTCTCAGCGATGAATAACACAGCGCCACAGCCACCATGCACTTTCGCCATCAAATTGTATAGAAACAGTGATTAAGAAATGAAGAAGCAGATGCACCTTAAGACAAGTTGCAACAGAACAGAATCAATGAGACATAAAGTGCAAGAATGTAGTTACACTGAAATGCTTCAGACATCAATAAATATTTTTCATCCTTTGTCGTCTTATCAATAACTGAAGTTTCTCGGGCAAAGTATGTGAAGCTCAGATTCACATGCTGAAAACCAATCTCTCAAACATGAACAATAATATGGTGCATGAAACCAAGAATGCACACACTTCTGCGTTCTGAGGATTTTATCAGGATAGTATATACACTTAAAACAGAAATACTTATGTTATTCCGTGGCATTATCTCCCAGCTCATCAATTTCGAAGGAGAAAAATAACCCACTGTCACATAGGATATGTGATTTTGTTAGCAGACATGAAGTAATTTGATCCACATATACTCTATGTTGTTTAAGAGAGCGATTCAGGAAGCACATGTGAGGGATGCGATACTTACATCACATGTGAGGCCAGGAAGCACGTGTGAGGGATGAAATACTTCCGCATCTTGGCACAGAGTGTTGGTCGTTTGCAGCAGATTTACACGAAGTACTCAGCGATCTTCCCCGTAGAACGACCAGCACGGAGGAGATCAGTGCGGATTTCAAACTGGCAGGGAGCAGATCGCCGCGCCGTGGGCTCGTTCGCCGGCGGCCGCCCTGCATGCACCGACTTCGTGCTTAGGGAGCAGACCACTGTGATCAGAGATGCGAGGGATGCAGGCGCCGCAGCGCCACGGGATCGCTCGCGGCCTCATTCGCCGGCGGCCGCCCTGCGTGCGCCCGCTTCGTGCTGAGGGAAGAGATCGGTGTGGCCCGAGAGGCGAGGGGGAGCGGGCGCCGCCGCGCTGTGGGAGACTTGTGTGGCTGGAGAGGTTAGCGCTAATTTTGGGGTGAGATTAGATGGAGGTTAGCGCTAATTTGGCGACGTGGCTGAGGTGGGCCTTCCGTTCGCTTCTGGCAGAGTTTTCGTCCGCATAAAAAAATTGCTAAACGTACCTTTGGTTGAGGGTTAGTTTTACCTTGATGGTCAGCTTTAATTAAGTTACCTTTATCGTGAGGCTATTATTGATTTGTGTTGTTACGTATAGCTTAGGCTGGGTGTATGTTTTCTTGTTTAATAGTAGTAGAGAAAAACAAAAACTACGCTGTCGTGAGCGAAGGAATCCTATCCCTCGCTTGCCACACGGACGGCCACGATAGCGTCAACTGTCAGCCGTGCGATCCCATCGCCGTCCGCTGCTGGTCCACTCGTCTATCCCCCACGCATACTCTTCTTCCTCCGCCTCCGCCCGCCTCACCGTCGCATGCTCGCCGCCGCCGCCGTGCCGCCCCTGCCGCCGCTCCCCCGCTCGTGCGCCTCGTGGAGACGGTGGATCCCATCCACTCCTTTCTCCTCCAGGTGGGTAAAGATAATCTACTTGTCGATTAATTAATTATTAATATAAAAAAGTAGTAGCTGTGGAGACCCGTAGTTGCGTAGTCCACCTCCAAATCTCCGAAGATATTCCGCTGCCGATTACTCAATTGGTTAGGTTGGATTAATGGTGGAAGATCGGAGTAAAAGAGAACAATTTGGCCTCTCCTTCTCCCTCCTGTGTCTGACCAGCTTTGCTTGCCTTTGTGCTGCTGCGATTTCGCAGGGACGGACCTGGTTGGCGGCGGGGGACGAGTGGAGGGGCGGTGCATCCGGCGATGGCACGGCCGCCGATCCTCTCCGTTGCACTGCCGTCTGACACGGGGCGCGTGCTCAGCATCCAGTCCCACACCGTCCAGGTGCCACACCACCCTCTCTCTCCTCTGTTCATCTGCCATGATCTTGCTTAACTACCTGCATCTACGAGCAATTGGCGGCTGTATGGTACGATAGTCTGGGTTTGGGAGCAAATCAAGTGTTTTGCGGGTTCTAAGATCTCGGTGGCTAGGCCGAGAACACCAGCTGTACTCAAGTCATTTGCAAGTGCTTCATGACTGAATTATTATTTTTATTATTCAATTCATATCAGACATGCATGCGTGCCGTGCTGCTTGCACACCATCATCATGATTGTCTCCCGTTGTGTAGTGTCACCAAGTCGTGTGGTTGCTTACTGGTGAATGCAGTTGTTGTATGGCATACATATGATCATACTTGGGGATTGCTTAAGTGTACAATAATAACTGTGCATAGCATTGTTTCGGAAATCAGGAGTACTAGTAAATTACTGAAAACCTTATGTTTGATTTGATTTATTTATGTCCTCTACTCATGCTGCTTTTCCTTAATTTAGGGCTACGTTGGCAACAAATCTGCTGTCTTTCCGTTGCAACTCCTTGGTTTTGATGTGGATCCGATAAACTCTGTACAGTTTTCTAATCATACAGGTATATAATTGGGCTATTCGGTAAAATGTGCAATATGTCTGGCACGCCTAAATATTTTCCACTATGTGTTATCTCAGGATACCCAAAATTTAGAGGACAGGTTCTCAATGGCAATCAGCTGTGGGATCTTATTGAAGGACTGGAGGAAAATGAATTATTGCACTATACACATTTGTTAACAGGTGAATGACCATTACGACTTCTTCAATTTGGGATTTCCCATCCTTCATGTAAAAAGCAAGTTGATTGGTCTTCAATGGCAGACCATTAATCATCATCTCTTTTTAATCAAACATAATGCTTTATACACAAAACAACACGCTATTTGTTTATTTTTGTCGAAGTAACATGCTATTTCTTGGTATTCAGGTTACATCGGCTCTGTTTCCTTTTTAAATACAGTGCTACAAGTCGTCGACAAATTACGATCGGTCAATCCTGATCTTATATACGGTAACCTTTTCTCATCTCCATTATCTATATGGTCAGTTCTGTTGTACAAAATCTTATGGGGAATTATGTCATAAACAAATTCTAAATAGAATTTGCTAATGCATGTCCACAAACGCTCTGCAGTTTGCGACCCGGTTCTAGGTGATGAAGGCAAACTATATGTTCCTCAGGATTTAGTATCTGTTTATCAGGAGAAGGTGATTTAGCCCATTTCAACTTGCTAAAGTTATCTTTTATGATATAAAAAATGCTGGGAATTACTTATTGTAAGGCTAGTTAGCATGTTACAAAAAAAAGACCCTGCAAGTTTTACTGTACTCCAGTATCCATTACTCTTCAATAAGCAAATCCATTCCCTAGACTGAAGGTTTACATTTTTTCAATAAAACAGTACATATAGGCAGCTGCATCTCCTTTCCCCTTTAGAAGTTAGTCGAACAGTCATGCGCAGTGTGTTCTGTGTTTCGTTCAATTAACTTCTCCCATTTACTCATTGAGCTATGGCATGGAAATTACATGATAGGACAGTGTAATTTCAAATGTGTTTAATGCTCATAATGCTCTGTGCTCATCGTAATGTATTCTTTTTTCTCATCAAATAATCTCCAGGTTGTCCCAGTTGCTTCAATGCTTACACCAAACCAATTTGAAGTTGAACTACTCACAGGATTAAGGTATTCATTCTATTCTTTTTGGAAAAGGAAAATGAGAGCTAATCTCTTTATTGTCATATACCCCGTCAATCCGCCATACTTCTGTTCTGTATCAGATTCCATATAAATTCAAATTTAGCACTTCCAGGAAAAAAAATATACTGCTAATTTTGGCCTGAGTAGTCCAATTTTTCTACCATTTTTTGGGTTCTATAGTTAATCTTTAACTCAAGGGGCAATGTGTGGATTAGGGTGCAATGATTTGAAATTCAGTCACAACTGGGTGACCTATATACAGGTGATACGTAAGAACTAAAGGATGGGTGGGTGGGGTGGGGTGGGATGGGGGGGCTGTAGTGGGCATTCTGTAAACTGGTATACTTCGGTGAGGGCATATGGCTTAGTTTCTGCATGAAATATCTTTTTCATGCTTATTTGACAATAACAATAAATCTATACACAGACAAAATCATTTTTTTGGTACTCTCATACATTGGTCAAATATTTGTTTTCTTTCCTATTTGAATGTGTACATGCAGAATTACCTCCGAACAAGATGGCTTGAAAGCTTGCAATACCCTGCACAGTGCTGGACCGCGGAAGGTTTGTCCCTTACAGGCTTATAAGATTGCTAGATAAACCAATAAAAGTATTGATGTGCTACACAGAGTCACTGTTGGCCCTATGACCAACTATCCTCGTTCCATGTTTCTTCATTTAAAATGCTGCTAATGCAAATATACAATTACTAATTCATGAATGTGTTTGACTGCTATCGTTCTACAGGTGATAATAACTAGTGCACTTATTGAAGACAAGCTGCTCCTCATTGGAAGTTACAAAAGAACAGAGGTAAACTTTTGATGAATTTGTTGGATTTATTATATCTATGTACATGCTATGAATGTACTAGTTGCAAATAAAAAAGTTAGTGGCTTTACAATATTATTCAACAGAAAGTTAAAGAAAAAAGGGGGATGGGAAACCATTTGATCTTACCCAAGTATCCCATGAGAATTGTGAGAAGATTAAAATATTATACAACATAGTTACCAAATTCGCTAAAAGAGGCTTCGAACCCTGATCCCGATCGATTGATCCAGACCGGGGTTTGAACTCACTCTGGTCGATCCGAATCCGTGCCTGGTTCGTCGAACTGAAGCGAAAACACAGCCCTGCAGCACATCGATGTACACAGGGAATACACGGGGCGGAGGGATGGGATTCTCCTTGGCCGTGGACGAGACAACGGTGGAAGCATAGGAGATGAGCAGGCTGCAGCGGCTGATCCTTGCTGTGAGGAAGCTGGAGTTGGAGTCGGGGTGGATGGGAAGCCAATCTTGGAAGTTGGCAGATGTGGAGGAAGGGCGAGAGAAGGCTGCAGCCGTGCTGAGATGGTGGGTCGGCGCCCATGGCGCCGCAACAGTGGGACTGCGGGAGTACTACTGAATAGCAGACTGCTCGTTTTTCTTTTTTAGACTGCTCATGTGTGTGCATAGTCTAGGGTTGAGCCATGGGCTAGTTGGGCTGATTTGGCCCAACCCATGAAAGAATGTTTGTTTCCTTTAGCTTTTTATATGATTCCGTGACAAGTCCAAAACAAGTTGGGGTAGGCTAGAGGTGAAACCCATAAGATCTCGCGACCAACTCATGGTTTGGGCACATGGATAGCAAGCTTCCACGCACCCCTGTCCATAGCTAGTTCTTTGGTGATACTCCAATCCTTCAGATCTCTCTTTACGGACTCCCATATCAAATTCGGTCTACTCCGACCTCTCTTGACATTCTCCGCACGCTTTAGCCGTCCGCTATGCACTGGAGCTTCTGGAGGCCTCCGCTAAATATGCCAGAACCATGTCAGACGATGTTGAGCAAGCTTCTCTTCAATTGGTGCTACCCCAACTCTATCTCGTATATCATCATTCCGGACTCGATCCTTCCTCGTGTGGCCACACATCCATCTCAACATACGCATCTCCGCCACACCTAGCTGTTGAACATGCCGCCTTTTAGTCGGCCAACACTCAGCGCCATACAACATTGCGGGTCGAATCGCCGTCCTGTAGAACTTGCCTTTAGTATGTGATTCTGTGACCTCAAAAAAAAAACAATTTGATTCTGTGATCTTCTACAGTTGTTAAATAGTACTCCCTCCGTCCGGAAATACTTGTCATCAAAATGGATAAAAGAGGATGTATCTAGACGTATTTTAGTTCTAGATCCATCTCTTTTTATCCATTTTGATGACAAGTATTTTCGGACGGAGGGAGTATGTGCTTACTAGAAAAAATCTTTATTGTTTTATTATGTCTATTATACTCCCATGTTGCGAATTGGAAATAACGAATTCGCGAAGCCAGTCTCCGATTTGTGAATCGGAGATGTATACCCCATAACAATGCAATTCGTATGAGTTAGCGAATTGCGAATAGTGAACCGAACGAATCACGAATCGGGTAACTATTGCAAGCACATCGTGTGGCAAGTGGCACCTCCACATTATAGTGATGTTACTTTTTTGGAGGAAACCAAAAGCAATCATACGTACCTGCAATCAAACATTATACTATTATTCTAGTTCCATATGGCTCCTATGCTATATAGATGTTCTACTGGGTTTTTTGGCTGGCTATAAACTGACAGGTCAATGCAGTAGGCCATCTAAGGCCTTGTACAATGGGAGATGCTTAGGGGAGGTGCTTAGAGAAATAAACCGGACGTTTCTTAAGCATCGGTGCTTATTTATACAGGATAGACACTTAACTAAGCGTCTCTCCTGTAGAAATAGGCACCGGTGCTTCAGAAAAATCCGGTTTATTTTTCTAAGCATCTCTCTAAGCACCTCCCATTGTACAAGGCCTAAGAGCTATGATATAGTCATGTGGAATAGTAGTAATTTATACAAGGTACACTCTTGAACATTTGTCCGCCTGATGTGTAAGCCTGATCTTTGTAAAGCTCATAATCATAGGTGTACTCTAGATCTACTTCAGTGGTCTAATATTGTTACATTAACATCAGGATAGATTACAAGTAACAGCTAGGATTTACAAGTAGTAGTGTGTGATTGATAGTTATGACATGTAGCATGACCAAACCTATTTGTGCAAATTGGCCTGTTTCTGATCAAATTTGTGTCCCATTTTTGGGGTGCTGTTATGGGTAAACTGATCCATTACGAACTGAATCTAACACAATGTTTACATTCATGTGTTAGCTCCGAGTAACTTTGGTTGAGTTTGAGTGAATTCATAGAACATTTAATAATTCAATAAAATGCTTTGGAAATAAACCGTTAAATATACAAATTAGTCAATTAAATTCTTAAACCCTGATCCTGTGATGAATCTATTCCAGCCTTCCAGGGATCCAGCCTCCAGCCTCCAGCCCTGTTATAATTGCTGAGTAACTTAATGGTCAGAATGCTGATTTTAAAGAGATTTACCATCTCTTCATTTTCAGGAACAACCGCCGGAACAATTTAAGATTGAGATACCCAAGATACCTGCATATTTCACGGTATGTGCGGCTGATAATAGAGGGAACTTTTCCTGTACATTGATGAATAGTAACACTATATATATATATGTGGTATATGAGAAGCGGGAGTACGTACTCCCAGGAGTACACAACCATTTTCCTATATATATATATATATATACATATATATATGTATATATATATATGTACATATATATATATGAATCTGTTGTTGCATGTTGGTTATTGACTTATTGTGTAGTGAACGTATTGGCATAGCTTATTCCTAGATTGTAGCATTCAGTATGGACTAATTCATATTATTGCTTAATCTGTTGTAGCTTTGTTCATGTGGGATCTGTATATAATTGTCTGTTCAAACAAACAATGTCATATAACGATCCTACATTATATCAAATAAATGTTGCACAACAAAACAGTGATCAAATCCAAGGAGAGGCAATTTTATTGTTTATGGCCCGCTGTTTCTATCTCAGGTTTACCTTGTGCAGCTTTGATTTTGGCCAAGTTGTATGATACATGACCATATTTTTTGAACCTCAATGGAGCTAGCTGTGAAGTTAAAAAAATATCAACATTCAAACATTAGTCAGTTGCATGTTTCCTGACTAAATGAAGAATAACTGTACGAATTGTTTTATTTCTCTTGGCTGATTAGAAAGTAGATTGTAGAACTAGAATCTCAGCAAGGTGCCTTTTAGCTGTGTGCTTGTGGACTATGTCTTCGGATGGTGAAGGAGAAATGGGCCACACATGTTTACACTTGTGCGCTAGTCATGCACGTCCTGACGTTATGCACGTTCTGCTCTTGTCCTAGTCTTTAGGATCTAGCTCATGGATAGTTGGTTAGTTAGCTAGCCAATGGGACTCTTCCCTACGTATGTGTATATTTATACGCCTCCAATCAATAAAAGATAATTGTGCGGCAAATCTCCTTCCTGTCTTACATGGTATCAGCCTTCTGTTTCTAAACACCCACGATCCCTGCTCCACAGCTTCCACTCCCCACCTCCATGGACTCCTCCGTTTACTCCGGCGGCGGCGGAAATCCGTTCACCGGACCTTTTGCCTCCTCCATCCACCAGGTTCCTATCTGGCAACACATCCCGGTCGTCCTCAATCTCCAGGTGTCAAACCACACGGTATAGCACTCGCTGTTAATGACTATATTCTGCACCTACACCCTCCTCAACCACATCGACGACACTGTCATTGCCCGCCAACGCCTCGACGACCCCAACTGGACTGTGATTGGCTCATGCATTGTCAATTGGGTCTACACCACAGTCTCGCCGGAGATACTCGCGATCATCATCAAGCCGGACGAGATGGCGCACTTCGTGTGGCTCGCGATCCACAATCTATTCCTCGGGAATTGAGCTCACAACGCCCTTTATGCACTCCACATGAGTTCTACAATTTGAACCAAGGTGATCTTTCAATTACAGCTTATTGCAGCATGCTCAAACAATTGACGGACACCCTTCAGGATGTTGGCTATCCCATTACCGACGAAGGGCTCGTCCTCAACGCCTTTTGCGGTCTCAAATCGGACTGCAGCCAGTCCATGAAGAGCATGTCGATCCACGGCCTGCCGACGTTCCTGAATTGTCGCTCCTTCCTTGAGCAAGAGGAGCGCTGGATCGCCCACACCGCCACCATGGAGGCCAACACCGCCTTGCTCGCTCCAACAGCGACGGTGGCCGCGGCTCTGGCCCAGCAGCAGCAGGGGAGGTGTCGCTGTTGTTGGGGCCTGCTGCTGCTTGCCGTTGGAGTGAGCGAGCAGAGTGGTGTTGGCCTTCATGGCGGTGGTGTGGGCGATCCGGTGCTCCTCTTGCTCGAGTAAGGAGGGACAATTCAGGAATTTTAGGTCGTGGATCGACATGCTCGACACTTATGGGCTGAAGTCCGCTTTTGAGATCATGAAAGATGTCGAGGACGAGCCCTTTGTTGGTAATGGGATACCCGATGTCCTGGAGTGTGTCCACCAATTGTTTGAGTCGGCTGCAATAAGCGGTAATTGAAAGAGCGCCTTGATACAAATTGGGGAACTCATGAAGTGTGTAGCAGTCGCGGTGAGCTCTATTCCCGAGGAATAGGTTGTGGATTGCAAGCCACACGAAGTGTGTCGTCGTCCGGTCAATGATCATGAGTATCTTTGACAAGACAGTGGTTTAGACCCAATTGACAATGCATGAGTCAATCATGGTCCAGTCGGGGTCGTCGAGGTTCTGGCGGACCGTCCATGGACACGGGGAGCGTAAGCTGTGGAGCAGGGGTCATGGGTGTTTAGAAACAGAAGGCTGATACCATGTAAGACAGGAATGAGATTTGCCACACAATTATCTTCACTGATCGGAGGCGTATAAGTATACACATGCGCAGGGTAGAGTCCCATTGGCTAGCTAACTAACCAATTATCCACGAGCTAGATCCCAAGGGCAACTCCAACGCATGGACACATTTCGTCCGTTTTTGTCCGTTTGGGTCCGCGTGGGCAGAAATGACAGCCCAACACGCGGACGTAAATCCATTTTGTCTGTCTGCTGTCTGCGTGGACGCAAATCCGCCCAAATTATTTGGGCCAGGTTTGCATCCACACAGGCACCAGACGGATGTGTTGCGCGTCCGCTCGGTGTTCGGCTCGGCCCCACGTGTCAACCACCCAACCACCCCCGCTGGTTCTTTTAAATGCACGCGTGCCAGGGACCGGGGGGGGGGGCACCGCGCCCACTCTGCCCCAGCCATAGCCATAGCCACCGTCCACCATGACGTGGAAGCGCATGCCCAGAGCCCATGACCACGAGGCGGTCTCCTCCTCGAGGCGGCACCACGTGGTGACCTTCACCTTGACGCCGCAGGGGGCTGTGCCATTGGCGCGCGACCGCATCTACGTGCCTGTCGACTGGTGCCGGCATTACTGGGAGAACGCCATCCCTGTGCCATGGCCGGACGTGAACCTGCCGCATGGATGGTATTTGAATCCGGAATAGGGTTCTAGTGCCGGTCACAAGTTGCACGCGGGAGGTGGAGATCCGCCGCCATCGCACTCAGCTCGCGATCGACCTCCGCGACAACCCGCTGTTTGTGGTAGACTCCACGCACTGGGACACATGGTTCACCGATGAGCACGACTAGCACCGCCAGCGCCCTGTGCCCCGCACGCACGCGCTCCAGCACCACAACCAGCAGGGGAGGAGGATGACGACAGGGCCTATAGGAAGGCCATCGAAGACTCCGAGCTTGAGGAACTCGCCGGGTGGCTTGGCCTGCCACTGGTGCTGGCTGAATCGGCCCGAGTGCAGGTCGCCGCGCCCCTGCCTACGCTTGAGCCAGAACATGAGCTGTGGCCGCTAGTGGGGCACTTGTCGTCGTGGACGTCTACGTTCCCATGCACGCGCGAGTTGGTGCGGTGCACGCCCGAGTGGGTGGGCGCGGAGCAGCAGGAGGAGGTGCCCGCTGCGCCACCGCAGCAACTGGCACTGGTGGTAGTGCCGTGGCTGTATCCATGGCCGGCACCGGTCTACATCGACCTCACCGACGAGGACAACGACGACGGACACTAGATCTAGGTTTTACTTATGTTTTTAACTTTTAATTAATGTACAGACGGACTTTTGGCGGCAATATATTTTTAATTTGAAAATTGGTCCAAAATCAGAAATGCATCCCGGCGTCCTGGGCGCACCTATGGGCCAGCGAACACGGCCGGACTTTGGTGTCCGCCTGGCCGACCCAAACAGACAAAAAACGGGCACTTTGTGTGTCCGTTTGGGTTTGGGTTCATGCGTTGGAGTTGCCCTAAAGACTAGGACAAGAGCAAAACGTCAGGACGTCCATGACTAGTGTACAAGTGTACACATGTGCTAACACCAATAACTGTCGAATGAGGTGGTATAGAAATGGAGTAAGCAAGTGACATGTCTCTGTTTCCCTTTACACACTCTGCACTGCAAAGCTTGGTGTTTTTAGCATTGCTACCTGTGAATATGTCATCAATTATTTCAGTTATTGTATAATTCTGCTGCCTCCATAATGTTGTAGGGGACCGGAGATTTAACAACTGCTCTTCTACTAGGATGGAGCAATGTATGTCCCAGAGAAAGTTCATTGTTGTTGTGGAATGGTCTTTTTATGATTATTCCATTTTTAACTCATGCTTGCTTTGATGCAATTTTCAGAAATACCCTGATAACCTTGAGAAAGCGGCGGAACTGGCAGTATCCAGTTTGCAGGTATCTTGTCCGTGCCTCTATTCAACATTATCTAACTTTTAGGTCTTGAGCGCTGTTCTTATCAGCATTATGTGTTAGCAACCCTGTGTTACGTGTTTCATGGATTTTGGTGACATAAAACTAGATCTAGGAAAGGTATTTGAATTTACATTTTGGCCCTAGTTCTCACTTGCTAGTGAATTTATTGTCTACGGCAACTATCACATCGACCATGTTTAAATCTGGTTGAGTTTAGGTGTCATTCTAAGCTCCGTGCTCTTGCAGAAGTTAAAATGTAATGGCAAGCCAGCTTGGTACCCTTTTTGCTTGCCTAGGGCTTTACTTTGTGATATTGTCGATAGGATATATGCTTATTTGATGTTCACTTAGCATGCATTACTTCAGAATCTTAACATATACAGAAACTTCTGCAGGCACTCCTAAGAAGGACAGTTGAAGACTATAAAAGAGCAGGCTTTGACCCATCAAGCAGCAGCTTAGAGATCCGATTAATACAAAGCCAGGATGAGATCAGAAACCCGCAGGTTACGTGCAACGCCGTGAAGTATAAATGATCCCGTAGTAATTCTGACAAGCATCACCACAAAATTGAGGCCGTCAAACTGTTATAAGGAGGAATGGTTGTAAACAAATGTTGGTCTCCTCGAAGCATGCCAAGATTGTCACTGTCAACATGCACCGCATATCGACACGGTTTCTGGCTTCAGTTTTGGGAAAGCCATTTCTAGCTCGCCTTAGGTTCAAACCCGTAAAGGATCCAAATTAGGGAAAACAACAATATGTCATCATGCTTTTGATATAATCTGTCACTTTTATTTGTGGCTGTGAGAATGAATTGTACAGAAGGTTTAGTTGCATCTTTGAAGCTTTGTTGTGTTGGTGTTACAATGATTAAACAGCATCTTATTGATGTGTTCTGTACCTACTCTTCTTTATTAAATTATTATGTGTAAACTCATTGGTGAATATTCAAGGAATGATCCACACAGCAACTTGCACCATTGTTGATTCAAATATTTCATTCCCCTTGAACATGTTTATATTACCACAGAAAATAGTAAAGCAGCAGGTATATTATTTTTCATTTGTATATATTTCCTGGGGTTTCAAACCACAAAGGTCGTGTTTATTCACATGAACAAGGGATGAGAAGCAACAACAAAACTTTTCCTGAAAAAAGAAGAGTAGAATAAACCCGAGTGTGTTTTGGGGCATGTGAGGTTGATCCTCCCATAATCAGAATTCAGCTGCCCAAATGATATTTGCTGTTGATATACCGTTTGAGACGTACTCCCTCCTCCCATAATATAAGGACGTTTTGCAAGTTGTTGATATACCGTTTGAGACGTACTCCCTCCTCCCATAATATAAGACCGTTTTGCAAGCTAAAACAACTTGCAAAACGTCCTTATATTATGGTACGGAGGAGTAGTTTCTTTTGCCAGAACCAATTCGGTTCTTGCAAGCTTCTTATATAAATATAAATCTTACTTACGGAGGAGTAGTTTCTTTTGCCAGAACCAATTCGGTTCTTGCAAGCTTCTTATATAAATCTTACTTGCGAAACGGATCAGTTTGAGAAAAGAATGACTTAGTGAAAACTAAAAACAAGGATAAAGGTCCCTTCTCGAAAAAACATCACAATCCTTAAAAATAAATATGTTTGGTCGTTTGACACGTAAGATTAACAATACATATGGATTTTCTTATTTGAAGTATTCTTGCATTAGATTTCATAGGAAAAAAACACCGCAAGCTTAAAGATACTCATATGTTTTCCTCTGATAATCAAACATGAAAAATCCATGAAACACTCTTAAAGAAAAGGCCCACTACGCGTCAGCCGGCTGATCCCCGCACGGATTGGCCGTCTTGCTAGCCACTTGATTCGATTCATTGAGATGCTTCTCAACCCTATGATTACTCGCAGGTTCTTTCCTTTGAGTACATACAGAGACGTCGGGCACTCCTTTCATGCATCGCGCGAGCATCCGGGCCCTCACAAGACTTGTTTGTTACTCCCTCTGTTCCTTTATATAAGGTGTATTTCTTTTTTGATAAAATTTCAGAATGTAAGGTGTATTTCTTCTAATTTCTCATAATTCCCTTGTTAGCCCTCCAGAAATATGGAAAGTATCTCTCTGATGATTGTCTATATCTCTCCTTATAGCAAAAGAAGGAAACTATCTATCTGCCAATTGCATGTATCTCTTACTTTCCTAAAGTTATTGATTTATTTGCCACTACCCAATAAATTGGCCAAGGGTAATTTTGTCCTAACATGTCTATAATTATGTGCCTTGGTCACCGTGCCAAAAATAACACACCTTACATAAAGGAACGGAGGGAGTATTATGTTGGTTAGCATCTTTTTAGGGAAAGCCACCTGGCGCATTTTATTGATTGAATCGGAGATACATCATATACAAGCAAGAGAAGAGAAAATTAAGCGGATCATCGACCCATGTACATGCTTTAGAAGATAAAGAGAAACAGACTAATCTATTGTACTGTTTCATGCTATTATATTATCAATCTTGTATGCCTTATATGTTATTTTATATCATTTTTATAGACTAACCTATTAACTTAGTGCCTAGTGTTAGTTTCTGTTTTTTTGCCCATTTCTTTGTTTCGCAAAAAAACCAAATCAAATGAAGTACGAACACAAAAAAATTACGGTGATTTTTCTGAACCAAGAGAGACCCTAGAAAGCTTCGGGGAGGCACTAGATGGTGATCGAGGGGGCCACAAGATCAGGTGACGCGCCCCTAGTGGGGCCACCATGGCTTTGTTTGCCCTAATTCCAACTCTATAAATTCACAAATATCCAAAAACTCTCAGAGCGAGACCCGAAACAATTCTTCCACCGCCGCAAGCCTCTGTTCTTCCACGATCCCATCTAGAGGCCTTTTTCGGTACTCTGTCGGAGGGGGAAACCATTGGGGACGCAATCTTCTTCAACCTTGCTGCCTCCATGACGATGTGTGAGTAGTTCCTTCAGGACCTACGGGCCCATAGCACTAGCTAGATGTCTCTCTCTCTCTCTCTCTCTCTCTCTCTTGCGCTCTCTCTCTTACCCTATCTCTCTCGCTCTCTTTGATCTTCAATACAATGATCTTTTCGGAGATCTATTCAATGTAATTCTCGCAATGTGTTTATTGCGATTCGATGAATTATGGATTTATGATCAAATTGTTCATTGAAAGTATTTGGATCTTTTTGAGATCTATTTATGTGTGATTTTATATATATGTATGCTTTCTGATCTATGAGTTTTCTTTGGCCAAGTTGATGGGTAGAACTTCGAAGGAAGTGATGCATAGTAGTGGGTTCACTCTTGCAGTGTCCTTACTCTGTACAGGAGGGGTTGCAAGGCACGTATTGTATTGTTGCTACTAAGGATAAAACAACGGGGCCGCCGTACGCTCGCTGGAATCATAATCCTAACTATGTGCAATTCTGTCAATTGCCCAACAGTAATTTGTTTACCCACTGATGCTATGATTATGAGAGATGCCTCCAATGAACCTATGGGCCCCGGGTCCATTCTCCATTATTACGAAAAACCGAAAATTGCTCGCTATTTTTATTTTCTTTTATTTATATACCTATCACTACGAGAATTGATCCTGCAATTGGCGAGAACAAGGGGATCGACAACCCTCTTGCCTTCGTTGGGTGCAAGCATTTGCTTTGTGCGCGCGCGCGCGCGCGCGCGTGTGTGTGTGTGCAGGTACCGTTTATGTTGTTTTTGTGGTGTCTCCTATTGGTCCGATAAACCTTGGTTCTTCACTGAGGAAATACTATCTACTACTATACTACATCACCCTTCCTCTTTGGGGAATCCTAACACTATCACAAGTAGCGAAAGAATTTCTGGCGCCGTTGTCGGGGAGGCTTCACCAAACAATCCAGGTGCCTTCGCACACATTTATCATTTGCTTGCCATTTGCCTTTTATTTGCATTCTCCTTTTCACCTCATTCCTCCTCTAGAAAACCTAAAAATACCAAAAATATCTTGTGTTGCTATCTTGGCTTGTTATTATGGCTAGTTATTCACTCATTGCTTCCACTCCCGCAAATGAAGTACTTAATTTTAAACGATGGGATGAAGAAAGTTTGAAATATGCTTAGTATAGGATTTCTGATGCTCAAAATAGATCAACTTGTATGCAATCCACCACTGTCCTTCTCCGAAATTTTATATAGGTGTTACTACTTGGTATTGTTTTGTGCTTTACACTATTATTGGAGGAAACTTTTTGAGTAGTCACCCTTTGGATGCCTTTAATGCTATGGGTAATAGGTGGGATCACCACCTATTATTATCAATGAAACAACGTTAACTTTGGAACACATTATGCGAAGGTTAGATGTTACTGAAACAAAATGCCAAATATTGAACACATTGAAAATTTGGATAAAAAGGTGCATAACCAAGTAACTAAATTTGGCTCCATGGTGGGAACCACTTTAAAAATTGCTTAAGGATAGAGAATTAATCACCAATAGAGTAGAACAAAGTCCCTCTATAATTGATAAATTGGAAGAGTTCATTAATAACTTGGCTATGCCTTTTTCTTCCATTAAAACTGTGAAGGACCTCCCATGAACAAGACTTTGAATCTTATGTATGTTCCTAAAACTAATAGGGGTGCTTCCTCTAGGAAGGAGAAAGGAGATTTAAGATGATTAGTGTTCACCCCAATTTCATCAATGTAAAACAGGAACTTATATTCGACACTCGATTCTTTGATTTTGTGCCTAGGAGTGTTATGATTAATGATATGCTTGCTAAACCTCCTAACAAATCACGTTGCATAATTGAGGAATTGGACAAACATGACAATACGTGATGCTATGCACTATGCCTAGCTAGGGGCATTAAACAATAGCGCTTGTTGGGAGGCAACCCAATAGTTATCATTTATCTTTATTTTATTTTTTTGTGTCGACATGATTATTGCTACTTTAGTGATTATGTTTTACATTTTATTTTGATTTTTGTGCCAAGTTAAGCCTTTAGGTTGATGTGGATGATTGTTTATTTGGTTCTGTGCAAAAACAAAAAGTTTAGCTTCCAGTGCATGAATTGTTTATTTGTATTGGAAAGTGATCAATTCCTGAAACTTTTACACATTACTTCTATGAAAATTTTATGTTTCCTAAATTTTCAGAATTTTTGGAGCTACATAAGTATGACTAAATATTGCATCATTATGTACTGATCTGTTTTAGACATATTCTATTTTTATTGCATAGTATGCTTATTTTAAATTAAAGTTTCTAGATTGTATCAGGGGTATAAGTCATGGAGATGATAGAATACAGTAGGTATTATATAAGAACAATTATGATTCAATCTTTGACAATAACTAAGTAATGATTTATTTTATTGTACTAATGGATCTCACAAGGTTTTGTTGAGTTTTATGTGGCCGAAGTTTTCAAGTTTTGGGTGAGACAACGATGGAAGATAGAATAAGGAGCGGTAAGAGCCTAAGCTTGGGATCCAAGGTAATATTGAAGAAAGACCCAAGCTTCTAAGCTTGGGGATGCCCTGTAAGGCTTCCCCTCTTTCGTCTTTGATCTATCGATAATATTACTTGGAGCTATATTTTTATTCGTCACATGATATGTGTTTGGCTTGGAGTGTCATGTGTTTTTGTGTTTATTTGTTTGCTTGTTTCCACAATCATTGTTTCCTGATCGCACCAATTATGAGAGGCACGTACTCATCACAATTTATAGAATACTCATTGAACTTCACTTATATATTTTGAGTTGAGGCAATTGCTCATGGTCTTCACTTATATCTTTTGAGCATAACGAGAAATATTTATAGAAATCATCTGCACTCTCTTGCTTCACTTATATCTTTTTGAGAGTTAAATACTAGTGGTAATTTGCATGAGTTATATGTTTGGTCCAAAAATAATCTGTATACAAGGATGGTATAATAAAAACTTGCATGTAGATCACTGAATGTGGTGTGGTTGATAAACGATATTGGGGTTATAATATGAAGGTTTACTAGTTAATAATCATGGTCTAGTAAAAATATCGATGTTAAGGTTTGTGAATTCCCACTCATTAAAGTGTCGGTTATGGCATGGCTAGGAAGTTGGAGCATAATTTATCCTTGATTGACATCCCTTGTGTTCTCTAGATCGGGCGCGCGCGATGGTTAACTCCTCCCAACCTCCCTCCTAGGGGCATGTGAGTAGTACTTTGCTTCGAGGGTTTCTAGGCTTTCACAATAAATACTTAAGTTCTTTATGACTAATGTGGGTTTTTGTACTATAAGTACTTCCACCTATCCATATTTTGCTAGCCTCTTCGCTACCATGCATTCCCTGTTCTCACCTCGAGACTTGGTGCAAACTTCGTCGGTGCATTCAAATCTCGTGAAATGACTCACTCTTTCACACATAAGCCTTATTATATCTTTCCTGAAAACAACCACCATACCCACCTATTATGGCATTTTCATATCCATTATGAGATATATTTCCATCCAACTTACACCTTTACTATTCACATGACTTGAGCATTCATTGTCATATTGCTTTGCATGATCATATAGGGCATACATGATATTTTGTAGCAAAGCCATCGTTCATCAATTGGTATACATGTTATGCTAGATCATTGCACATCCTGGTACACTGCCAGAGGCATTCCGAGTCATATTTTTTTAGTTTATCAACTTGTAACTAAGTAGAAGTGTGATAATCATCATTATTAGAGTGTTGCCCCTACCAGTAAGGAAAACAATGGTGGAGACCAATGAGTCCTCGAAAAAGTGGGGATGAGGTCCATGAGACTATTCTAAGAAAGAAAAATGAGAGAAAAAGAGAGAGGGGGCAACACTACTATCCTTTTTCCACACTTGTGCTTCAAAATAGCATCATATTCTTCATATATATAGAGAGTCTCCATGATTTGTCACTTTCATATGCTAGTGGCATTTTACATTATAGAAGTTGGATTTTATATTACGATCACGAGCTTTCTCAAATGCCCGAGGTCTTCACGAGCAAGCAAGTTAGATGCACACCCACTTGGTTTCACATAGAGATCTTTCATACACTTATAGCTCAAGTGCATCTGTGGCATGGCAATCCCTACTCCTCACATTTATATCGATTGTAAGGCTTGTCCATTGCCTAATGATCCGCCTCGTTGATGTGGGACTTTCTCAAATTTTTGTCTTCTCTTATAAACCCCAACCATCATTCTTTTTGCCATCAAAAATGCCAAGTCCATGGCTCACGCTCATTTATTGAGTGTAGTTGAAAATTCTTAAGCAAGAAAAAGTATGACCCAATTGCTTGGTTTGGCACTGGGGTGTTCATACTTTATACTTTATGTTAGGAAGACTGAGCTATGCCATGTTTACATGATTAAATGTTTAGGAATAACGTTCTTTAGCATTCTTTATTTTGAAAGGTAATGATTAATTTCTAGTATTATTGCATATTATCGTTTTGATATCAAATCAATGAAATAGACCCTTAAAGAATTGCATGATTAAAACATGCCAGGTAGCATTCAACATAAAAAACATATCTGTTTTTACCATTTACCTATTCGAGGATGAGGAGGAATTAAGCTTGGGGATGCTGATACCTCTACAACGTATCTATACTTTTGGATTGTCCATGCTATTATATTATCAATCTTGTATGCTTTATATGCCATTTTATATTATTTTTATATACTAGCCTATTAACTTAGTGGCGAGTGCCAGTTTCTATTTTTTTGCGTATTTCTTTGTTTCACGGAAAAACCAAACCAAATGAAGTCCAAACACGATGAAACTTTACTGTGATTTTTTCTAGACCAGGAGAGACCCTAGAAGCTTCGGGGAGGCACCAAACGATGATCGAAGGGGCCACAAGCTCAGGTAGCGCGCCCCTAGGGGGCACGCCATGTGATCTCGTGGGGCCACCATGGCTCCATTTGCCCTAATTCCAACTCTATAAATTCATAAATATTCAGAAACCCCCAGAGCAAGACCCGAAACAATTCTTCCGCTGCCGCAAGCCTTTGTTTTTCCGCGATCTCATCTAGAGGCCTTTACCGATACTCAGCCCAGGGGGGGAACCATTGGGGATGCAATCTTCTTCGACCTTGCTTCCTCCATGATGATGTGTGAGTAGTTCCTTTAGGACCTACAGGTCTATATATAGCAGTAGCTAGCTAGATGACTTTCTCTCTCTCTCTCTCTCTCTCTCTCTCTCTCCCTCTCTCTCTCTCTCTCTGATCTTCAATACAATGATCTCTTCGGAGATCTATTTGATGTAATTCTTGTAGTGTGTTTGTTGGGATCCGATGAATTGTGAGTTTATGATAAGATTATTCACTAAAATTATTTGAATACTTTTGAGATCTATGTATGTGTGATTTTATAGCTATGTATGCTTTCCGCTCTATGGGTTCTTGCTACTTCTTGAGCTTGTGTTGGTTTTTCCCTTAAAGAGGAAAGGGTGATGCAGCATAGTAGAGATAAGTATTTCCCTCATATAAGAACCAAGGTACCAATCCAGTAGGAGAAGAATGCGCAAATCACCAATACCTACACAAACAATCAAACACTTGCACCCAACGCGATAAAGGGGTTGTCAATCCCTTCAAGGTCACTTGCAAAGGTGAGATCAAATAAAAATAAATAAAACTAAACAAAAGATAACCAAATATTTTTGGGTTTTTTTGGTTTATAGATCTGAAAATAAAAGATTGCAAAATAGTAGATTGGAAACTAATATGATGGAAAATAGACCTGGGGGCCATAGGTTTCACTAGAGGCTTCTCTCTTGAAGGCAAATAATACGGTGGGTGAACAAATTACTGTCGCGCAATTGATACAAAAGCGCAAAGTTATGATGATATCCAAGACAATGATTATGTAATATATGCATCACGTCCGTGTCAAGTAGACCGACTCCTGCCTGCATCTACTACTATTATTCAACACATCGACTGACTCCTGCCTACATCTAGAGTATTAAGTTCATAAAGAACAGAGTAACACTTTAAGTAAGATGACATGATGTAGAGGAATAAACTCAAGCAATATGATCTAAGCCCCATCTTTTTATCCTCGATGGCAACAATACAATACATGACTCGCTACCACTACTTTGTCACTAGATGAGGACACCGCAAGATTGAACCCAAAGCTAAGCATTTCTCCCATTGCAAGAACAACCAATCTAGTTGGCCAAACCAAACTAATAATTCGAAGAGAATTACAAAGATATCAAATCATGCATATAACAATTCAGAGAAGATTCAAATAATATTCATAGATAATCTAATCATAAATCCACAATTCATCGGATCTCGACAAACACATCGCAAAAGAAGATTACATCAGATAGATCTCCAAGAACATCGATGAGAACATGTTATTGAGAATCAAAGAGAGAGAAGAATCCATATAGCTACTAGCTATGGACCTGTAGGTCTGAGGTAAACTACTCACGCTTCATCGGAAGGGCAATAGGGTTGATGTAGATGCCCTCCATCATCGAACCCCCCTCCGTCAGGATGCTAGAAAAGGCCCCAAAATGGGATCTCACGGGAACAGAAGGTTGCGGCGGTGGAGAAGTGTTTTCATGGATGCTTCTGGAGGTTCTGGAATATATGTGAATATATAGGGCCCAGGGCTAGGTCAGAGGAGTCCCGAGGGGGTGGAAAGGTAGGGGGCGCCCCCTAGGGCGCACCATCTACCCTTGCCACCGCCTCACGGCTCTTCTGACTTGGACTCCAAGTCCCCTGGGTGTCTTCTGGTCCATGAAAAATCATCGCGAAAGTTTTATTCCGTTTGGACTCCGTTTGATATTCCTTTTTTGCGAAGCTCAAAAACAAGGAAAAAACAGAAACTGGCACTAGGCTCTAGGTTAATAGGTTAGTCCCAAAAATAATATAAAATAGCATATTAGTGGACATAAAACATCCAAAATAGATAATATAATAGCATGGAACAATAAAAAATTATAGATACGTTGGAAACGTATCAGTTCTCTTTGGCCAAGTTGATGAGTAGGTCTTCAAAGGAAGTGGTGCATAATAGTGGGTTCAATCTTGCGGTGTCCTTACGCTGTGACAGGAGGGGTTGTAAGACATGTATTGTATTGTTGCTGCTGTGGATAAAGCGACATGGCTTGAACATACTACTTGGTCTTACTTTGTCCACATTATGTCATCTTGGTTAAAATGCTACTTTGTTTGTCATGAACTTAATACTTTGAGATGCATGCTGGATAGCGGTCTTGGGGTGGAGTAATAGTAATAAGCATCAGTAATTTCAACAGTCTACTTGTCACAGACGTAATGCCTATGTGAATCATGCCATGAAGAATCATAATCATAACTATACACAATTATGTCAATTCCCCAACAGTAATTTGTTTATCCACCAACGCTATGTGTTGGGGAACGTGGTAATTTCAAAAAAAATTCCTAGGCACACACAGGATCATGGTGATGCATAGCAACAAGAGGGGAGAGTGTTGTCTACGTACCCTTGTAGACCGTTCACGGAAGCATTATATCAACGCGGTTGATGTAGTCGTACGTCTTCACGATCTGACCGATCCAAGTACCGAAAGCATGTCACCTCTGAGTTCTGCACACGTTCGGCTCGGTGACGTCCTCGCCTTCTCGATCCAGCAAGAGGGGCGAAGTAGTAGACGAGTTCCGGCAACACGACGGCGTGGTGACGGTGTTGGTGAAGAACAATCTCCGCAAGGCTTCGCCTAAGCACTACGAAAACTATGACGGAGGATAAACTAGAGGGGACGGGGTAGCCGGCACATGGCTTGGTGTTTCTTGATCTGTCTTGGGTGCTAGCCCTACCCCTCTATTTATATGTTGAGCCTTGGGGTTGAAACTTGGAGTAAAAGCCTCCACAAAGTCGGTTTCACCCGAAAGGCAAGAGTCCTTCTCGGACTCCAGGGCCCGGCATCTGGACCCAAACGCCAGGGACCCTGGTGTCTGGCCCCTGGACTCCACAAAACTTCCTTTTGCGCTTTCCAAAAACCTTGTGGGCTTTCACCTTTGGCCCAAATAAAGTGTTCTCATACCCAAACATTTCGGGAAACATCCAGAACCCCTTCCGGTGAATTCTGAAACCCTTCTGGAGTCCAAACACCATTATCCCATATATAAATCTTTAAATCCGGACCATTCCAGAGTTCCTCGTCATGTCCGTGATCTTATCCGGAACTCCGAACAACATTCGGTCACCAACATACATAACTCATAGTACTATATCGTCAACGAACGTTAAGCGTGCGGACCCTACGGGTTCTAGAACTATGTAGACATGACCGAGACACCTCTATGGTCAATAACCAATAGCAGGACTTGGATGCCCATATTGGCTCCTACATATTCTATCAAGGTCTTTATCGGTCAGACCGCATAACAACATACGTTGTTCCCTTTGTCATCAGTATGTTTCTTGCCCGAGATTCGATCGTCGGTATCTCAATACCTAGTTCAATCTCATTACCGGCAAGTCTCTTTACTCGTTTCGTAATACATCATCTGGCAACTAACTCATTAGTTGCAATGCTTGCAAGGCTTATAGTGATGTGCATTACCGAGTGGGCCCAGAGATACCTCTCCGACAATCGGAGTGACAAATCCTAATCTCGAAATACGCCAACCCAACAAGTACCTTTGGAGACATATGTAGAGCACCTTTATAATCACCCAGTTACGTTGTGACGTTTGGTGGCACACAAAGTGTTCCTCCGATAAACGGGAGTTGCATAATCTCATAGTCATAGGAACATGTATAAGTCATGAAGAAAGCAATAGCAACAAACTAAACGATCAAGTGCTAAGCTAACGGAATGGGTCAAGTCAATCACATCATTCTCCTAATGATGTGATCCCATTAATCAAATGACAACTCATGTCTATGGTTAGGAAACTTAACCATCTTTGATCAACGAGCTAGTCAAGTAGAGGCATACTAGTGACACTCTGTTTGTCTATGTATTCACACATGTATTATGTTTCTGGTTAATACAATTCTAGCATGAATAATAAACGTTTATCATGAAATAAGGAAATAAATAATAACTTTATTATTGCCTCTAGGGCATATTTCCTTCAGTCTCCCACTTGCACTAGAGTCAATAATCTAGATCACATCGCCATGTGATTTAACATCAATAGTTCACTTCACCATATGATTAACACCCATAGTTCACATCGTCATGTGACTAACACCCAAAGTGTTTACTAGAGTCAATAATCTAGTTCACATCGCTATGTGATTAACACCCAAAGAGCACTAAGGTGTGATCATGTTTTGCTTGTGAGAGAAGTTTAGTCAACGGGTCTGCAACATTCAGATCCGTATGTATTTTGCAAATTTCTATGTCAACAATGCTATGCACGGAGCTACTCTAGCTAATTGCTCCCACTTTCAATATGTATCCAGATTGAGACTTAGAGTCATCTGGATCAGTGTCAAAATTTGCATCACGTAACCTTTTACGACGAACCTTTTTGTCACTTCCATAATTGAGAAACATATCCTTATTTCACTAAGGATAATTTTGACCGTTGTCCAGTGATCTACTCCTAGATCACTATTGTACTCCCTTGCCAAAATCAGTGTAGGGTATACAATAGATCTGGTACATAGCATGGCATATTTTATAGAACCTATGGTCAAGGCATAGGGAATGACTTTCATTCTCTTTCTATCTTCTGCCGTGCTCGGGCTTTGAGTCTTACTCAGTTTCCACCCTGTAACACAGGCAAGAACTATTTCTTTGACTGTTCCATTTTGAACTACTTCAAAATCTTGTCAAGGTATGTACTCATTGAAAAACTTATCAAGCGTCTTGATCTATCTCTATAGATCTTGATGCTCAATATGTAAGCAGTTTCACCGAGGTCTTTCTTTGAAAAACTCCTTTCAAACATTCCTTTATGCTTTGCAGAATAATTCTACAATATCTCCGATCAATAATATGTCATTGACATATACTTATCAAAAATGTTGTAGTGCTCCCACTCACTTTCTTGTAAATACAGGCTTCACCGCAAGTCTGTATAAAACTATATGCTTTGATCAACTTATCAAAGCGTATATTCCAACTCCGAGATGCTTGCACCGGTCCATAGATGGATCGCTGGAGCTTTCATATTTTGTTAGCACCTTTATGATTGACAAAACCTTCTGGTTGCATCATATACAACTCTTCTTAAATAAATCCATTAAGGAATGCAGTTTTGTTTATCCATTTGCCAGATTTCATAAAATGCGGCAATTACTAACATGATTCGGACAGACTTAAGCATAGATACGAGTGATAGACTCTCATCATAGTCAACACCTTGAACTTGTTGAAAACCTTCTTGCGACAATTCTAGCTTTGTAGATAGTAACACTACTATCAGCGTTCGTCTTCCTCTTGAAGATCCATTTAATCTCAATGGCTCGCCGATCATTGGGCAAGTCAATCAAAGTCCATACTTTGTTCTCATACATGGATCTCATCTCAAAATTCATGGCCTCAAACCATTTCATGGAATCTGGGCTCATCATCGCTTCCTCATAGTTCGTAGGTTCGTCATGGTCAAGTAACATGACCTCCAGAACAGGATTACCATACCACTCTGGTGCGGATCTCACTCTGGTTTACCTACGAGGTTCGGTAGTAACTTGATCTAAAGTTACATGATCATCATCATTAGCTTCCTCACTAATTGGTGTAGTAGTCACAGGAATAGATTTCTGTGATGAACTACTTTCCAATAAGGGAGCAGGTACAGTTACCTCATCAAGTTCTACTTTCCTCCCACTCACTTCTTTCGAGAGAAACTCCTTCTCTAGAAAGGATCCATTCTCAGTAATGAATATCTTGCCTTCGGATCTATGATAGAAGGTGTACCCAACATTTTATTTTGGGTATCCTATGAAGACGCACTTCTCCGATTTGGGTTTGAGCTTATCAGGTTGAAACTTTTTCACATAAGCATTGCAACCTCAAACTTTAAGAAACGACAGCTTAGGTTCTTGCCAAACCATAGTTCATATGGTGTTGTCTCAACGAATTTAGATGGTGCCCTATTTAACGTGAATGTAGTTGTCTCTAATGCATAACCCCAAAACGATAGTGGTAAATCGGTAAGAGACATCATAGATCGCACCATATCTAATAAAGTACGGTTACGACATTCGGACACACCATTACACTGTGGTGTTCCAGGTGGCGTGAGTAGTGAAACTATTTCACATTGTTTTAACTGAAGGCCAAACTCGTAACTCAAACATTTTACTTCTGCGATCATATCGTAGAAACTTTTATTTTTGTTACGATGATTCTCCACTTCACTCTGAAATTCTTTGAACTTTTCAAATGTTTTAGACTTGTGTTTCATCAAGTAGATATACTCATATCTGCTCAAATCATCTATGAAGATCAGAAAATAATGATACCTGCCGCGAGCCTCAATATTCATCAGACCACATACATCAGTATGTATGATTTCCAACAAATCTGTTGCTCGCTCCATTGTTCCGGAGAACGGAGTATTAGTCATCTTGCCCATGAGGCATGGTTCACAAGCATCAACTGATTCATAATCAAGTGATTCCAAAAGCCCATCAACATGGATTTTCTTCATGCGCTTTACACCAATATGACCTAAACGGCAGTGCCACAAATAAGTTGCACTATCATTATTAACTTTGCATCTTTTGGCTTCAGTATTATGAAAATGTGTATCACCATGATCGAGATCCAACAAACCATTTTCATTGGGTGTATGACCATAGAAGGTTTTATTCATGTAAACAGAACAACAATTATTCTCTAAGTTACATGAATAACTGTATTGCAATAAACATGATCCAATCATATTCATGCTCAACACAAACACTAAATAACATTTATTTTAGGTTTAACACTAATCCCGAAAGTATAGGGAGTGTGCGATGATGATCATATCAATTTTGGAACCATTTCCAATACACATCGTCACTTCACCCTTAACTAGTCTCTGTTCATTCTGCAACTCCCGTTTCGAGTTACTATTCTTAGCAACTGAACTAGTAACAAATACTGAGGGGTTGCTATAAACACTAGTAAAGTACACATCAATAACATGTATATCAAATATACCTATGTTCACTTTGCCATCCTTCTTATCCGCCAATTACTTGGGTAGTTCCGCTTCCAGTGACCAGTTCCTTTGTAGTAGAAGCACTTAGTTTCAGGCCTAGGTCCAGACTTGGGTTTTTTCACTTGAGCAACAACTTGCTTGCCGTTCTTCTTGAAGTTCCCCTTTCTTCCCTTTGTCCCTTTACTTGAAACTAGTGGTTTTGTTTACCATCAACACTTGATGTTTTTCTTGATTTCTACCTTCGTCGATTTCAGCATCACGAAGAGCTTGGGAATCGTTTCCGTTATCCCTTGCATATTATAGTTCATCACAAAGTTCTACTAACTTGGTGATGGTGACTAGAGAATTATGTCAATCACTATTTTATCTAGAAGATTAACTCCCACTTGATTCAAGCGACTGTAGTACCCAGACAATCTGAGCACATGCTTACTGCTTGAGCTATTCTCCTCCATCTTTTAGCTATAGAACTTGTTGGAGACTTCATATCTCTCAACTCGGGTATTTGCTTGAAATATTAACTTCAACTCCTGGAACATCTCATATGGTCCATGACGTTCAAAACGTCTTTGAAGTCCCGATTCTAAGCCATTTAAGCATGGTGCACTAAACTATCAAGTAGTCATCATATTGAGCTAGCCAAACGTTCATAAACATCTGCATCTGCTCCTGCAATAGGTTTGTCACCTAGCGGTGTATCAAGGACATAATTCTTCTGTGCAGCAATGAGGATAAACCTCAGATCACGGATCCAATCCGCATCATTGCTACTAACATCTTTCAACTTAGTTTTATCTAGGAACATATCAAAAATAAAATAGGGGAGCTAAACGCGAGCTATTGATCTACAACATAGATATGCTAATACTACCAGGACTAAGTTCATGATAAATTTAAGTTCAATTAATCATATTACTTAAGAACTCCCACTTAGATAGACATCCCTCTAATCCTCTAAGTGGTCATGTGATCCATATCAACTAAACCATGTCCGATCATCACGTGAGATGGAGTAGTTTCAATGGTGAACATCACTATGTTGATCATATCTACTATATGATTCACGCTCGACCTTTCGGTCTCAGTGTTCCGAGGCCATATCTGTTATATGCTAGGCTCGTCAAGTTTAACCTGAGTATTCCGTGTGTGCAACTGTTTTGCACCCGTTGTATTTGAACGTAGAGCCTATCACACCCGATCATCATGTGGTGTCTCAGCATGAAGAACTTTCGCAACGGTGCATACTCAGGGAGAACACTTGTACCTTGATAATTAGTGAGAGATCATCTTATAAAGCTACCGTCGAACTAAGCAAAATAAGATGTATAAAAGATAAACATCACATGCAATCAAAATATGTGACATGATATGGCCATCATCATCTTGTGCCTTCGATCTCCATCCCCAAAGCATCGTCATGATTTCCATCGTTACCGTCATGACACCATGATCTCCATCATCTTGATTTATATCAATGTGTCTTCACATGGTCGTCTCGCCAACTATTACTCTTGCAACTATTGCTATTGCATAGCGATAAAGTAAAGCAATTATTTGGTGCTTGCATCTTATGCAATAAAGAGACAACCATAAGGCTTCTGCCAGTTGCCGATAACTTCAACAAAACAAGATCATTTTATACAACAACTTATATCTCATCACGTCTTGACCATATCTGTCACATCCCTAGTTCTGTTTTGCTCTGGGCTAGCTAGTCATGTGTTGCATCATGTTTAAATTGCTTTTAAACTTGAAATGGGGATGACAAACCCTAGCACCAAAATTAAGTCAAATAGGTTCAACTTAAAAACATTTTCAAGAACCCAGAATGCTCTTTAGAAAAGTTCATCATCTTTGAATTGGTCTAGAACCTCTGATAAAAATGGTGCACATTTTTCTAGGACACTTTGGATTTTTGAATTAATCCATAAGTATTTGATTTTGGACATTTAAATTCTATAAAATATTTGAAGTGTCCAAATAATCTTGAAAGCATTTGAGGGCTGTTGGAAATATTTTCAAAGTGCCCACAATTATTTTCAGGATTTTACAAAATGAATTAGTATTTTTACTAATTCAAAACAGAGGAATAAAAAATATAAAACAATAACAGAATTAGCAGAGAGAGAGAGAGAGACCCACCTGGGCCTCCTTACCTGCGCGGCCCAGCCAGACAGCCCAGCCCACCAGGGGCAAGGGCGTCTTCCACCTCCTGCCAGGAGGACCGGCATGTGCGTGGCGCCAGCACGCGCGCTAGCCTCCACCTCCTGCTTGCCCCAACACACGTCGATGCCGCGGATGATCACCCTGTTGCCGTCCGTATCCGCCCGACCTCTCACTCGCCCCCACCCCGCTCTCTGCTTCACTTTCCCCTCTCTTCCCCGAGCGCCGCCGTCGCTGCCGCTTGCCATAGCCGTGCCCGCCGAGCTCCCCTCGCCGCGCCGACCCGCCTAGGAGAACTGCAGGGTGGTCTTCATCATCTACGAGGAGGCACGCGACGCCGGACGCCCCGCATCACCGGCTACCTCGTCTTCTTCCTCCTCTGTCGCTGAAGATCGCCGGTGACCTCCCGTTGTCACCAGCCCCTCCCCGAGCTCGCCGACGTCCCCGTTGCAACCGTTGTGAGCTCCTGCCCCTAACCCCCCTCCTCCCCGCATTGATTGCGCCGTGTATCCATCGTTTCCACCGGAGCCGAGAGCACCTCACCGTCGGCCATGACGCCGTCGTGGCTACGGCCGTGCAAGCACACGTCCGAGCTCACCACTGCAATCAGTGCAGCCCCACGGTTTTAACGCATCCACCCTTGGCTCCTTCCATGCCCTACCGCGTCCATTCCGAGTTCACCTGAGCGCCGGCCGCCGCCACGAGCTCGCTTCCGGCGAACTCCGGCCACCCCGCGCCCTTCCGTTGGTTCCCCTGGATGCGCGCGGGCATGGGCTACCTCCTGTTGCCCTCGACGCGTTGATCCGTCGCCTCTGGCGCAACTCCGGCGGACGCCGCCGCGGTTTGAGGTCGCCGCCGGCCAAAACTCCGGCGTGTTGACGGTCAACGTCATTAGCCTAAGGCTAATTACCGCGTTAACCTCGCCCTATGTCACTGACAGGCAGGCCCCACCAATCTAATTAACCGCGGGGTAACCCCTGTTTACCTTTAACCTAACCACTATGGGCCCACGTGTCAGCTTTGACCAAGCTGACATGGCTGTTGATTGGGCCCACATGTCTGTGACCCTAACCAGCCCTAAGACACTAACTATTGGGTCCCATGCGTCAGGTTTGACCTGGGTCAACCCAGTTGACCTGCTGACGCAATGCTGTTGTCATGCTGACGCAGTAATGGTTTTCTGGATTTAATATAATTCAGAAAATTCCAGAAAATTAGCAAAACTTCTAAAAATCATAGAAAATCAACCGTAACTCCAAATGAAATAATTTATATATGAAAAATGATCAGAAAAATCCAATCTATCTATCTATACCATTTTCATGCATGTTTGAGCAACTTAACCTCACTGTTTAGTCCAAAACATGATAATGCACTATTTGAATTCATAGTTTGAATTTGAATTTGAACCTTGAGTTCAAATCAACCCAAACCCTTTTGTTACTAGTTGCATTAGCTCAAATCACAACATATTGTCATGTCATGATCATGCATCATATTGTGCATTGCATTGATTGTGCTCTTCCTTGTTTGCCGGTAATTGTCCCCTTTCGGTAGACGCTGCTCCGACGCTGTGATCGTTGACACTGATGAAGACTCAATGTTATCTTCAGAAGTGCCAGGCAAGCAAAACCCCCTTGTTCATTTCGATACAATCCCACTCTCTCGCTCCTGCTCTCTTTTACTGCATTAGGGCAACACCGATACAACTGTTACATGTTGCGGTAGTTGAACCCTTTCCTCTGCATGACCTGTCATTGCCACAGTAAATAGATGAAACCCACTAGCATGAGTAGGAGTTGTTTGAGCCCTGATGTGCCTACTCATTCATGCTTGTTTGTCATGCCTGCTACTGCTTAGAGTTGAGTCTGGTCTGATTCATTGGGAATGAATTGGAACGTGGTGAACATGTCCTACCGTTGAGAGCTAAGTGTGTGAACACGATTTGGTAAAGGTAGCGGTGAGAGGCCATGTAGGAGTACATGGTGGGTTGTCTCATTGCAGCCGTCCTCAGGAACTGAGTCCTGTGTTTGTGATCCATGAACAGTTACTACCACACATTGGGTTCCGGTAACTCGGCCCCTCTCGGCTTATTAATCAACTCGATCTCTGTCCAGGAGTTGCAACTAGTTTCGGGTGTTTGTAGGTAGTGTTAGTAGTCTACCAAGTGGCACCCGGTACAGGTGGGCTTGGGACAAACTAGGCACCGTGGCACGGTGTACCAAGTGGCACCCGGATGGTGGGCTTGGGAACCTTGCTCACATCATTTGGGGCCGTGAGCGACACCCCGGCCGGATCTCCTTGCGGATGGAACCCGAATAGGCGATAAACCTGGACTAGAGACTTGTTGGTTAGTCAGGTCGTGGCCGACTCCCTCGCCCGGCTTCCGCTTGAAGGTTGCCGAGGTACATGACGTGTACAGGGCGATAAGTGGCGAGAGCATGTGTGAAGAAGTACACCCTTGTAGGGTTATCATTATCTATTCGAATAGCCGGATTCCTCGGATATGGAAACTTGGACCCCTTGCATAGTTCATAGACAAGTAAAAGTGGATACTCTAAAATGTGCAAGATAAGCGTGAGTGCTATGGATGGCCTTCTCGTAGGGAGACGGGAGTGGATCCATAGTGGAGTATTGATATGGTGAATATGTGGACTCGTGTGCGCCACCCCAAAAGAGTCACTCGCAGTCGTAGTATAGGATAGCCACTGAGTCAAAGCTGGCTTGCTGCAGTCAAACTCCACCACCCCCTTTATTGATACCGATGCATATGTAGTTAGTTTTGATGTAAGTCTTGCTGGGTACATTGTACTCACGTTTGCTTATTTTATGTTTTGCAGAGAGACGTCAGTCTCGCTAGTAGTTCCATATGGACTTCGACATTTAGCTTGTTACCTCAGCTATGATCTTGTTCCCTTGGGAGGATCTTGTAGATAGTCGGGCTTCTGAGCCTTCTTCATTTGTAGTTATCTGTACTCAGACAAGTTAAGCTTCCGCATGTGCTTGTTGCTTGTATGCTCTGTATGTTGGGTCATGAGACCCATGTTTGTAATATCTCGCTCCTCGGAGCCTAATGAATAAATACTCTGAGTCGTAGAGTCTTGTTGTGATGCCATGTTGTATTGCACATATTGAGCATATTGTGTGTATGATTGAAATGCTTGGTATGTGTGGGATCCGACAACCTAGTGGTTTATCCTTGGTAGCCTCTCTTATGGGGAAATGTAGTCTTGTGCTTCCATGAGCCATAGTAGTCCGCTACAGCCCGGTTCACCGGAGTCCTGCTAGCCCAGCACTACTGCTCCGGAACACTTGACTGGCCGGCATGTGATTCACTTTGTTCCTGTGTCTGTCCCTTCGGGGAAATGTCACGCGGTGACATCCGGAGTCCTTCCTAGCCTGCTATAGCCCGGTTCACCGGAGTCCTGTTAGCCCAGTGCTACAGCCCGGATTCGCACGCTGCTGACCGACATGCTCGATGTTGATTCATGTATGCCTGTCCCCGTAAGTTAGTGCCACTTTGGGTTCACGACTAGTCATGTCGGCCCGGGTTCTCTGTCATATGGATGCTAGCGACACTATCATATACGTGAGCCAAAAGGCGCAAACGGTCCCGGGCCATGGTAAGGCGACACCCGTGGGAATACCGTGCGTGAGGCCGCAAAGTGATATGAGGTGTTACCGGCTAGATCGATGTGACTTGGAATCGGGGTCCTGACAGCGTTGGTATCAGAGCCTGACTGCCTGTAGGATTACCAAGCCTAGCTGGTCGAAGTTGTGTCTAGAAATGCTTTAGTTATATAAGGGAATTGATTGTGGAAGGGAACGTAGGGCTCTTTTTACTCCTTATCCTCATGACCTTCTGATCTGAGGCATCTTATCTTTTCTACGGGGTTAAGAACTAGGCTTCTCTTCTATCTCTCAGGATGATGTGTTACTAAACCGTAGTTGCCTAGGATTGTTGAGTTCAAGCCTCAGTTCAGTTCCTACTACTTCCATATGTTCATAGCTGGCCTCAGAACCTTGATATTGTGATGTTGAGAGGTTATGCCACCATCTTTGCAGGTTGTCTCAAATCATTTTGAGCATTTACAGTCGTTATGCTGTCCGAGTCATCCCAGGTTTCTAAAATAGTCTGATGCAATTGCAAATCCCTTCTTTTCGTTCCTGATGTCCCTTTAGGCCAGTTCAACCACACTAATCGGTGAGTTGAGGTACTTTATTGCCTCGACATATATGTCGGAGCCATTATTATGACCCTAGGCATCTTAGAGAACCACCCATAATCTAGTGATGCTTTATATTCCCAGTGTGATGATTCTGGCCACCATTCTCGAGAGCATCCCGTGATGCTACTTAGTAGTTGGTATTCTACTCCTGGGTTTCTGATCCCGAGATTCACCCTACTTACTTCATGTTGATAGTTTTGCTCGTTCCTTTAGGATATTAGTAACCTTTGTGATAGTCCTCGAGGTTCATGGTATATCCTTCTTCCAAATATCATGAGCTGCTTACGGCAGAAGTTCTGTTGAATCAAAAGATCACAACTAGAGTGATCTTGATGAGTTATCCATTCTGCATTGTGAATCTGCCAGTCCTACCTTTCTGCATGGGTTACATGGAAGAGAAATGTTGAACTTGTTTGACATACCAAATCTATGCATCCGCAACTCATAAAACCATATGTTCCTTTGAGTTATCTCTCTTTAGTTGTATTCTGACCTCTGTCTATCAATTGATAGTCAGGACTAGTTGTGCATTCGTGTTCATCGATGCCTACTATTCTTGTGGTCCGTCAAGCCATCCTATTCAGAATGACTAGGAGAAACAAACTCCAGCACCTTATCCATATCTAGAATTGGGTCAAAGCAGTTGTAATCCACAAATCAAATGTCAATCCAACTTTTGATTCTGTTCTACCTTGGAGTATTACCATCTTTATATCAAGATTGTCATGGAAATTGCACACCATCCTATGAACTCTTGATACAGTGATACTTCTTGCCATCATTGTTCATTCCCCGGTTCCTGTGTTTTTATAACCGGAATGCCGGCAAGTGAGCCATGATGTGTGAAACCAATACTCCTAGCAACTCTGTTGCTTGGTAGTTAATGGACAATATTCTCATTCTTAGCATGTTGGTTATTAAATCATCATCCTAAGATTGATCGTGCTACCTAGTCCTTATTTTTGGTGCACTCTTCGATCAATGAGTTAGGATTGTGTCAATTCCTCACTCTTTTTGATCATATAATCTTGCCCTGAAAAGCAAGATTGTTCTCGAGCTTAATAACATATCGGTGGTTCGTGATTTTCCGAATATCTCTTGGATGTATTACCAGGTTGTCACCTGACCGCTATGTTGAGTTCGTGATCATGTTGGTTTTCCTCCAAACCACCCATTCTCCAAGAATCTGTGTTGGATACCCTGAGCTAGTTGGTTAAGCTAAATAACAACTTGGAGAGTTGGAAGATGAAAGCTTGTCCGACTTAGTTCATCACCAAGGGATATCCTTGTGTGTGCGTGTGTTGGAGAAAGATGATATCTTCAACGACTGATCCCCGTGATCAGCTGTTGAATCTATTACCTTGTCCAAACCTTGATTTGAGTGTGGGCTATCGTCAAATCAAATCAGAACCAACGATGTTCGTAATGTTGTCTTACTTGCGATTGTCCTCGAGCATACACCATTATATCTTTCGGGTTTGACCAATGCTATCACCTTGTTCGTATGATTGTGGGATTCCATTTATATGGAAACCTAGATGAATTGTTTTTGATCCCATCGACAACATCCTTGTATTCTCCATGATTTTGTTGGATATCAAGATAGTGTTGGAAACTGTTGTAAGCTTTATCTTCATGTCCTGTTCATGAAATACATGTTTGGTGTAAGAAGTGACTTTCTCCAAGTTCACGTGCATTAGGTGCAAGTTGCCGCCGTGAATTCGAGAAAGATTGTTTTTGTTTCCTCTGGTACCATCCCAAGTCAGTTATGCATGTGCGAATGTATTCTATGGTTTGGTAGATTAATTACCTCCACTCCATATGTATTCCCTAGCACACCAAGCCAATGATTGATTTGTTCAAGGATAACAAGATCAACTGCTATTCCCGAAGGGCCCAGACGGACATGCACAAGACTTCGTTATCTTCAATGATGGTTCCCCACTTGAACTCGGTAGTGTTTTATTGTAAGACTACTATGTGGTCATGCTTGTCTGAGACAACGTGTTCACATATGTGTTAGCAGAACCAACTCATGTTTTGGAGCTTACTACCATAGTCCATTTCCCGAGAATCTCGCAACGCCATCTCGTCGACTTGTGTTGCAAACTTTCATTTTCTTCTAGACTCGATGGGTCTGGAATATCCTGTTACCAACCAGATCTGAATCTCAGGCAGATATGATGGTTGGAACTTTTCTAGGATCTATGATGTAGGTCCCGACAAGGTTGATGTTTTGGCCAACGCACCTAGCCGGAAGATCTGTCATTGTAGTATCTTTGACCATCTTTCCATGAGGATTTCATGCGACTTATTATAGAAGTTGTTCCTTAGAGATCCTTGTGCCCTTAGTTTCTTCGATGATTCTATAACCATTGAAACGTTGGAAACACTCTCGACTGTTGAGTTTTTCCCCAGTTACCAGAATCATTCCCAGCATTTGCATTTTGTTCCCAGCTTGCACCTTAATAGTTGTTGTCCAGGATCATCTTCAAAAGTGGACTTACCATGGGTCCCATCCATCTCCGATGACAAGCAAATCATCCATTATGTTGTCTTCAACAAGGTAGTCCACATCATCCTTTCTAGTCCAAGTATGTCATTCTTTTGAACTCCTTCAAATGATCGATTGTGATTGCCTTAGGCTGGTATAAAGAGTTTCAATGATCTTTGTATCAAAAGTAATTCTTTTTGCCACTTAAGGGAATAGTTCTACGAGTCACCTTTCCCTAAGGTGTTCCATTATGGAATCATGGCAATTACCTCCTCGCTACTTTGAAACCATGCACCATCCTACTCCAGCATGGAATTGTTGCCTACCAATTTGAACCCTCGTCAATTGTTTCTTCCGTCCTTTTAAGGTGTGTTTTGCCTCTCAGCTCCAGAGATGTTTCTACGTCTCATCCCGTGAGTTGATCTTGTGATCATTAAGATGCTCCTAAGTTGCTCGAACCTCAAGAAGATCGATTCTTCTAAAATTCTCCCTTTCTTCTCGTTGTCATGTTGGATATCGATGAAGTTCTCAGAGCAAGACGTCGATACAAAGATGATGATCGAATCAACGTTCTTATGAAGTGCAACCTGGATCGTAAAGATTGTGTTAGCTTTGTGTCCCCTCTGTCTTCTTACCTCACGTCTTGAATCTCAGGACGAGATTATTGTTTTAGTGGGGGTGAGTTGTCACATCCCTAGTTCTGTTTTGCTCTGGGCTAGTTAGTCATGTGTTACATCATGTTTAAATTGCTTTTAAACTTGAAATGGGGATGACAAACCCTAGCACCAAAATTAAGTCAAATGGGTTCAACTTAAAAACATTTTCAAGAACCCAGAATGCTCTTTAGAAAAGTTCATCATTTTTGAATTGGTCTAGAACCTCTGATAAAAATGGTGCACATTTTTCTAGGACACTTTGGAATTTTGAATTAATACATAAGTATTTGATTTTGGACATTTAAATTCTATAAAATATTTGAAGTGTCCAAATAATCTTGAAAGCATTTGAGGGCTGTTGGAAATATTTTCAAAGTGCCCACAATTATTTTCAGGATTTTACAAAATGAATTAGTATTTTTACTAATTCAGAACAGAGGAATAAAAAATATAAAACAATAACAGAATTAGCAGAGAGAGAGAGAGAGACCCACCTGGGCCTCCTTACCTGCGCGGCCCAGCCAGACAGCCCAGCCCACCAGGGGCAAGGGCGTCTTCCACCTCCTGCCAGGAGGACCGGCAGGTGCGTGGCGCCAGCACGCGCGCCAGCCTCCACCTCCTACTTGCCCCAACACACGTCGATGCCACGGATGATCACCCCGTTGTCGCCCGGATCCGCCCGACCTCTCACTCGCCCCACCCCGCTCTCTGTTTCACTTCCCCCTCTCTTCCCCGAGTGCCGCCGTCGTCGCCGCTTGCCATAGCCGTGCCCGCCGAGCTCCCCTCGCCGCGCCGACCCGCCCAGGAGAACCGCAGGGTGGTCTTCATCATCTACGAGGAGGCACGCGACACCGGACGCCCCGCATCGCCGGCTACCTCGTCTTCTTCCTCCTCTGCCGCTGAAGATCGCCGGCGACCTCCCGTCATCACCAGCCCCTCTCCGAGCTCGCCGACGCCCCCGTTGCAACCATTGTGAGCTCCTGCCCCTAACCCCCCTCCTTCCCGCATCGATTGCCCCGTGTAGCCATCGTTTCCACCAGAGCCGAGAGCACCTCACCGCCGGCCATGACGCCGTCATGGCTACGGCCGTGCAAGCACACGTCTGAGCTCACCACTGCAATCAGTGCAGCCCCACAGTTCGAACGCATCCACCCTTGGCTCCTTCCGTGCCCTACCGCGTCCATTCCGAGTTCACCCGAGCGCCGGCCGCCGCCACGAGCTCGCTTCCGGCGAACTCCGGCCACCCCACGCCCTTCCGTTGGTTCCCTTGGATGCGCCGGGCACGGGCTACCTCCTATTGCCCTCGACGCGTCGATCCGTCGCCTCTGGCGCAACTCCGGCGAACGCCGCCGCGGTTTGAGGTCGCCGCCGGCCAAAACTCCGGCGTGCTGACGGTCAACGTCATTAGCCTGAGGCTAATTACCGTGTTAACCTTGCCCTGTGTCACTGACAGGCAGGCCCCACCACTCTAATTAACCGCGGGGTAACCCCTGTTTACCTTTAACCTAACCACTATGGGCCCACGTGTCAGCTTTGACCAAGCTGGCGTGGCTGTTGACTGGGCCCACATGTCTGTGACCCTAACCAGCCCTAAGACACTAACTATTGGGTCCCATGCGTCAGGTTTGACCTGGGTCAACCCAGTTGACCTGCTGACGCAATGTTGTTGTCATGCTGACGCAGTAATGGTTTTCTGGATTTAATATAATTCAGAAAATTCCAGAAAATTAGCAAAACTTCTAAAAATCATAGAAAATCAACCGTAACTCCAAATGAAATAATTTATATATGAAAAATGATCAGAAAAATCCAATCTATCCATTTGTACCATTTTCATGCATGTTTGAGCAACTTAACCTCACTGTTTAGTCCAAAACATGATAATGCACTATTTGAATTCATAGTTTGAATTTATATTTGAACCTTGAGTTCAAATCAACCCAAACCTTTCTGTTACTAGTTGCATTAGCTCAAATCACAACATATTGTCATGTCATGATCATGCATCATATTGTGCATTGCATTGATTGTGCTCTTCCTTGTTTGCCAGTAATTGTTCCCTTTCGGTAGACGCTGCTCTGACGCTGTGATCGTTGACACTGATGAAGACTCAATGTTATCTTCAGAAGTGCCAGGCAAGCAAAACCCCCTTGTTCATTCCGATACAATCCCACTCTCTCGCTCCTGCTCTCTTTTACTGCATTAGGGCAACACCGATTCAACTGTTACATGTTGCGGTAGTTGAACCCTTTCCTCTGCATGACCTGTCATTGCCACAGTAAATAGATGAAACCCACTAGCATGAGTAGGAGTTGTTTGAGCCCTGATGTGCCTACTCATTCATGCTTGTTTGTCATGCCTGCTACTGCTTAGAGTTGAGTCTGGTCTGATTCATCAGGAATGAATTGGAACGTGGTGAACATGTCCTACCGTTGAGAGCTAAGTGTGTGAACACGATTTGGTAAAGGTAGCGGTGAGAGGCCATGTAGGAGTACATGGTGGGTTGTCTCATTGCAGCCGTCCTCAGGAACTGAGTCCTGTGTTTGTGATCCATGAACAGTTACTACCACACATTGGGTTCCGGTAACTCGGCCCCTCTCGGCTTATTAATCAACTCGATCTCTGTCCAGGAGTTGCAACTAGTTTCTGGTGTTTGTAGGTAGTGTTAGTAGTCTACCAAGTGGCACCCGGTACAGGTGGGCTTGGGACAAACTAGGCACCATGGCACGGCGTACCAAATGGCACCCGGATGGTGGGCTTGGGAACCTTGCTCACATCATTTGGGGCCGTGAGCGACACCCCGGCCGGATCTCCTTACGGATGGAACCCGAATAGGCGATAAACCTGGACTAGAGACTTGTTGGTTAGTCAGGTCGTGGCCGACTCCCTCGCCCGGCTTCCGCTTGAAGGTTGCCGAGGTACATGACGTGTACAGGGCGATAAGTGGCGAGAGCGTGTGTGAAGAAGTACACCCTTGTAGGGTTATCATTATCTATTCGAATAGCCGGATTCCTCAGATATGGAAACTTGGACCCCTTGCATAGTTCATAGACAAGTGAAAGTGGATACTCTAAAATGCGCAAGATAAGCGTGAGTGCTATGGATGGCCTTCTCGTAGGGAGACGGGAGCGGATCCATAGTGGAGTATTGATATGGTGAATATGTGGACTCGTGTGCGCCACCCCAAAAGAGTTACTCGCAGTCGTAGTATAGGATAGCCACTGAGTCAAAGCTGGCTTGCTGCAGTCAAACTCCACCACCCCCTTTATTGATATCGATGCATATGTAGTTAGTTCTGATGTAAGTCTTGCTGGGTACATTGTACTCACGTTTGCTTATTTTATGTTTTGCAGAGAGACATCAGTCTCGCTAGTAGTTCCACATGGACTTCGACGTTTAGCTTGTTACCTCAGCTACGATCTTGTTCCCTTGGGAGGATCTTGTAGATAGTCGGGCTTCTGAGCCTTCTTCATTTGTAGTTATCTGTACTCAGACAAGTTAAGCTTCCGCATGTGCTTGTTGCTTGTATGCTCTGTATGTTGGGTCATGAGACCCATGTTTGTAATATCTCGCTCCTCGGAGCCTAATGAATAAATACTCTGAGTCGTAGAGTCTTGTTGTGATGCCATGTTGTATTGCACATATTGAGCATATTGTGTGTATGATTGAAATGCTTGGTATGTGTGGGATCCGACAACCTAGTGGTTTATCCTTGGTAGCCTCTCTTATGGGGAAATGTAGTCTTGTGCTTCCATGAGCCATAGTAGTCCACTACAGCCCGGTTCACCGGAGTCCTGCTAGCCCAGCACTACTGCTCCGGAACACTTGACTGGCCGGCATGTGATTCACTTTGTTCCCATGTCTGTCCCTTCGGGGAAATGTCATGCAGTGACATCCGGAGTCCTGCCTAGCCTACTACAGCCCGGTTCACCGGAGTCCTGTTAGCCCAGTGCTACAGCCCGAATTCGCACACTGCTGACCGACATGCTCGATGTTGATTCATGTATGCCTGTCCCCGTAAGTTAGTGTCGCTTTGGGTTCACGACTAGTCATGCCGGCCCGGGTTCTCTGTCATATGGATGCTAGCGACACTATCATATACGTGAGCCAAAAGGCGCAAACGGTCCCGGGCCATGGTAAGGCGACACCCGTGGGAATACCGTGCGTGAGGCCGCAAAGTGATATGAGGTGTTACCGGCTAGATCGATGTGACTTGGAATCGGGGTCCTGACAATATCACATCACAACATGCCCTGCAAAAACAAGTTAGACGTCCTCTACTTTGTTGTTGCAAGTTTTACATGGCTTCTACGGGCTGAGCAAGAACCGTTCTTACCTACGCATCAAAACCACAACGATAGTTTGTCAAGTTAGTGCTGTTTTAACCTTCTCAAGGACCGGGTGTAGCCACACTCGGTTCAACTAAAGTTGGAGAAACTAACACCCGCTAGTCACCTGTGTGCATAGCACGGCGGTAAAACCAGTCTCGCGTAAGCGTACGCGTAATGTCGGTCCGGGCCGCTTCATCCAACAATACCGCCGAACCAAAGTGTGACATGCTGGTAAGAAGTATGACTTATATCGCCCACAACTCACTTGTGTTCTACTCGTGCATATTACATCAACGCATAAAACCAGGCTCGGATGCCACTGCTGGGGAACGTGTTAATTTCAAAAAAAATTCCTACGCACACACAGGATCATGGTGATGCATAGCAACGAGAGGGGGGAGTGTTGTCTACGTACCCTCGTAGACCGTTCACGGAAGTGTTATATCAACGTGGTTGGTGTAGTCGTACGTCTTCACGATCCGACCGATCCAAGTACCGAAAGCACGACACTTCCGAGTTCTGCACACGTTCGGCTCGGTGACTTCCTCGCCTTCTCGATCCAGCAAGAGGGGCGAAGTAGTAGATGAGTTCCGACAGCACGACGGCGTGGTGATGGTGTTGGTGAAGAACAATCTCCGCAGGGCTTCGCCTAAGCACTATGAAAACTATGACGGAGTATAAACTAGAGGGGACTGGGTAGCCGGCACATGGCTTGGTGTTTCTTGATCTGTCTTGGGTGCTAGCCCTACCCCTCTATTTAGATGTTGAGCCTTGGGGTCGAAACTTGGAGTAAAAGCCTCCACAAAGTCGGTTTCACCCGAAAGGCAAGAGTCCTTCTCGGACTCTAGGGCCAGATGCCAGGGTTCCCGGCGTCTGGACCCGGACGCCAGGGACCCTGGCATCTGGCCCCTAGACTCCGCAAAACTTCCTTTTGTGCTTTCCAAAAACCTTATGGGCTTTCCCCTTTGGCCCAAATAAAGTGTTCTCGTACCCAAACATTTCGGGAAACATCCGGAACCCCTTCCGGAGTCCAAATACTATTATCCCATATATCAATCTTTATCTCCGGACCATTCTGGAGTTCCTCGTCATGTCCGTGATCTTATCCGGAACTCTGAACAACATTCGGTCACCAACATACATAACTCATAGTACTATATCGTCAACGAACGTTAAGCGTGCGGACCCTACGGGTTCGAGAACTATGTAGACATGACCGAGACACCTCTCTGGTCAATAACCAATAGCGGGACCTAGATGCCCATATTGGCTCCTACATATTCTACGAAGATCTTTATCGGTCAGACCGCATAACAACATACGTTGTTCCCTTTGTCATCGGTATGTTACTTGCCCGAGATTCGATCATCGGTATCTGAATACCTAGTTCAATCTCGTTACCGGCAAGTCTCTTTACTCATTCCGTAATACATCACCCCGCAACTAACTCAGTTTTTGCAATGCTTGCAAGGCTTATAGTGATGTGCTTTACCGAGTGGGCCCAGAGATACCTCTCCGACAATCGGAGTGACAAATCCTAATCTCGAAATATGCCAACCCAACAAGTACCTTTGGAGACACCTATAGAGCACCTTTATAATCACCCAGTTACCTTTGTGACGTTTGGTGGCACACAAAGTGTTCCTCCGGTAAACGGGAGTTGCATAATCTCATAGGCATAGGAACATGTATAAGTTATGAAGAAAGCAATAGCAACAAACTAAATGATCAAGTGCTAAGCTAACGGAATGGGTCAAGTCAATCACATCATTCTCCTAATGATGTTATCCCGTTAATCAAATAACAACTCATGTCTATGGTTAGGAAACTTAATCATCTTTGATCAACGAGCTAGTCAAGTAGAGGCATACTAGTGACACTCTGTTTGTCTATGTATTCACACATGTATTATGTTTCCGGTTAATACAATTCTAGCATGAATAATAAACATTTATCATGAAATAAGGAAATAAATAATAACTTTATTATTGCCTCTAGGACATATTTCCTTCACTATGTTTATGAGAGATGCCTCTAGTGAACCTATGCCCCCCCGGGTCCATTTCTATTATTACTAAAAACCTAAAATTGCTCGCAGTTTTTATTTTATTTTATTTTATTTATATACCTATCACTATCAGATTTAATCCTCGCAATTGGTGATAACAAGGGAATTCACAATCCTCTTGCCTTCGTTGGGTGTAAGCATTTGCTTTGTGTGTGTGTAGGTACCATTCACGTTGTTTGTGTGGTGTCTCTTATTGGTTCGATAAACTTTAGTTCTTAAATAAGGGAAGTACTATCTGCTACTATACCACATAACCCTTCCTCTTCGAAGAATCCCAACACTGTCGCAATTAGCATGCCACCATATTGGCTTACCTTGGACAATGAGCAAACTTCACTTCATCAAACCTGTTCACCCTAAGATTGCAGTCATAGAAAATTGCTGAACTATTTGTTGCGGGAAAACCTTCTTTGACCATAGTTTGGATTACCACCTTATTATATGACGGAAGAACAACCCTATTCAGACCCATATGTTCAGCAAACCATAGGCCATCTCTACTGGCCATTGCTTCAACCATTAAAACATCATTTGCATAATCAATTTTAAAATTTCTCGCAACAACAAAACCACCAATGATATCTCTAATAACAATGTCGGAAGAGCCTGGAGTAAGCTTGTTATCTTGGTTTTCACCTTTCCACATGCTTGTCACTTCTCGAGGCTGTGTGTATGTTTTCCTTAATTTCTTACAGCTCTATTTATCATCAATGACGGCAGGTTATGTCAGGAGTGTCAAACATTCGAGAATCACGACAGGATCAAGCTCCTTAGCAATGCAACTTGGATACATTTTAAACATGTTTAAATTTGATATTTCACATTCCATGTGTGAAACATACCTTTTTTGACAGGAGTGAAATCTGTTTTCAAAATACTGAAATGGTTTGTTTTGTATGTGTGAAATCTGTTTTGAAATAAGTGAAATATGTTTTGCAATGTGTGGAATCTTTTTTGAAATGAACGAAATATGTTTTGATATGTGAAATGTGTGAAATATTTCAGATGAAGTGAGTGAAATATGCTTTGAAAATGTGAAATGTGTGAAAGATGTCAAATAAAATGAGTGAACAAGTTATTATGAAATGAGTGAATTATTTTGTTACGATTTTTTTAAATGAGTGAAATATGTTATAATGAAATGAGTGAAATATGTTTTGCAACACGTGGTTTTTTTTAAATGAGCGAAATATGTTTTGAAATGTGAAAATTTTCTTATGAAATGAGTGAAATATGTTTTGAAAATGTGAAATGTGTGAAATATGCCATATGAAATGAGTGAAATATGTTAGTATGACATCGTTTTTCACACGAGTGAAATCTGTTTTGGTAAAGAGTGAAATATGTTATTGTGAAATTATTATTTTTTAATTCGCTTAAAATATATTCAAGGTCGGTCTTGTTTTAAAGGTCTTTGCAACAGGAGTTGAGTCACTTAATTTAGAACGAAGATATCCTAAATCTGGAAGATTGTGGCCCGGAGTTGGATCGTCCTTTTGGAGTTTTACCGGACGGGCGGCTCGAGGCATAGACGAGCCACCGGTGTCAGGGACCGCAGGCCTGGCTGGTTCCTGGTGCGGGCGCCGCGACGCGCATTGCCATGCTCGGCTGGAGCTCCCGCCGACCAGCTGGTTACGGCGATGAGCTAGCAGGCTGCGGTCCTGACCAGGCCGGCAGAGAGCGTGGACTCCCAGGCAACGTCGGTGACGGCTGTGAGCGGGTTCCGTGGCGGCGGAAACTACCTCAGCAAGGTCCAGCAATGTCCGCGGCGACTGCCGGAGTGAACTTTATGACGACGGCGGCGGTGAGTGCCGACTGCCGACATCGACTGGAGCAGCACGCCATGGCCGGCGGTACAAGAGGAGTTGAGGTCGTCGCACACCACCTGGCAAACTGGCCAATTCATCTCCGCCACCGTCCGCATCGCTGTAGCATCTGACGCTAACCGTGCCGAAGTTTCTGAATCTACAGAATGGCTTGTTGTGTTGTATGTTGCTGACCTACAATGCTATCCAAACAGAAATTCAGAATTTTACAATCATGTTTTCGTTACACTTGTACCTCAGGTGTGCACAGGAAAATACCCTGTAGAGTAATACAGGTGGAAAATCTAAACCGGTCTCCCAAACGCTGCATGTGGTTGTTTGGACAAGTGTTTATCATTATTTCTCCATGTGCCCAGCATATACACATTACGAATGATTTCTGCGCCCCTAACCGATCGTTTGCATGTTTTTTTTTTGAGTAAGTTTGCATGTTGAAATAGTGAGATTGTCGCTCCCTTTTTTTTCCCGACCTTTTCCACATGTGTGATGTCTTATTCCTACTGCTATAGCTTTCTTCTTTTGAAAGGAATGCCGTGTGGCTCTTTATTAAGCAAATGGGACTGTTACATCGCTGATTACAGTAGGCATTGTAAAATTCGGAGGATCACCATCCCAACAAAAACTAGATTTTGAATCAAAAGCATGCCTAGCTATAATATAATGTGAGCCACCTTATTAGCATCCCTTAAGCAGTGTTTGAGAGAAACATGATCCAGCCGCTGCGCAGTCGCAAGGCACTCGGCCATAATTGCCGTATATGGGTTCAGAACTTCTGTCACACCATTCATTCCAGAGCTGGACAAGTTCCAGAGAATCAGATTCCAGCGTAACCGGGAAGCAGCCCAACCGTCCAACAAGGACCAGCCCTTTTAACAGATTCCTACTGCTATAGCTTGCATCACTAGACAGAAAACGGCCAATCAACAACACCTGCATCCCATGGGCAGTTAAATAATTCTATGGAGTTCATTACACACGTACTGCTGTATCACTTCATTTTGGCCAGCTTTTCTACATTTAGCCAGCTCTGTTAAGTGGCATGGCATACTATATTGCTGTACCGGCATTTTGTCTTAAATTGGATGCATGATCTTTGTAAGATATAAATTCTGGCTGGAGATATAACTAAATTGTGATGATTGCAAATAGTAAAATACTCAAATGTCCTCAAGATGGGCATGCGCGGCAACACGCGAGTTAATCTCAAAACGATGCACTCTGGCTCGTTTTTGGCTGCCTACTTATTGTTCTGCACACCAAAGAAATACAACACAGGTATGTTTCGAAATAAGGATAACACAGGAACTAGATTCTTGTACACATGTAAACTTTGCCAGAACTTGTACGACCCAATTACAGATTGGAAGTGTATCCAGTTAAAACACACCCAGATATACGGCCCAATTACAGATTGGAAGTGTATCCAGTTAAAACACACCCAGATATATCCAACATTGGAAAACCAAAAGCAAACATGCCCTGACATGTCCTTATGACTAGGAAACTTCATTTTTATGACCCCGATTAAGAACATGTACAATTGGAAGAACAATGTGCATCCAATATATCTGGCGTACCTCCATTTCCAACACAAAGCATCATATCGATTCCACCTCACTCACTCGTGCACCTATGTTAACTTCACTGCTGCAGCCACTTACGGCTCCTGAGGACCCACAGTCTGATCTTCTAGTCTGCTCTGCATCAACTCTGGCATTGCCTTCTCCAAACCAGCTGCCTTGAGAAACTCACGGATGGCAGAGAGATGAACAGAAAAATTTATATCTTGGAACTTGAAAATATTAATGCCAACAACATGCCCAGATGATACAAAAACCGGACCACCACAATCCCCTATATGGAAGCTCTTAATTTGAACCAATGGAATATCTGGATGCATCTGGAAAAGAGTCATGTGGCCGCTCTTCCCCAACAGCTTCACAGAGGACAGAGGACAACCACGTTAAATGCTTCACCGTTCTAGGTGACAGTGCTATAGCTTCCATATATTGAAACTTGGTCCCAGCAGACTCGTCGTCCTCGTTTCCTTCCTGGTCTTCCACATCAATGACACACGGAGGCATGTCTCTTATATCCTCATATGGATATTCAACTGAACCCCTGACAAACGTGTTTGCACATTCCAAATCTAACAACACACTATGACCAACTCCATACAAAGGTTGATTTACGGCAAGAACTCCTAATTCTGCCAAATTAGTATATTCAACCTTTTTACGACCAACTCCTTCCAACTGGAGCACAGAAAGACCATAACTGCTAGATGTTTTCACTACTATCAATTTGGTCCAGCCATGTCTAAATCATAGTTTAAAGTTGCGTCCACATTTAACGCATAAACTCCATCAGGAGGACGGCTCCAAGTACGACCCCTTGGCAGCAGCTATTCTTTGTTTGCCCTTGAAAATTTTAGAGCTAGAGCAAAAATGGACATCACTGATACGTCTCCAACGTAACTATAATTTTTGATTGTTCCATGCTATTATATTATCTGTTTTGGATGTTTTATATGCATTAATATGATATTTTACATTATTTTTGGGACTTACCTATTAACCTAGAGCCCAGTGCCATTATCTGTTTTTTCCTTGTTTTTCAGTTTCGCAAAAAAGGAATACCAAACGGAGTCAAAACGGAATAAAACCTTCGCCATGATTTTTCTTGGACCAGAAGACAACCAGGAGACTTGGAGATGAAGTCGGAGGAGCCACTGGGCAACCACAAGGACGGAGGGCGCACCTAGGGGGTAGGGCACTCCTCCCACCCTTGTGGGCCCCTCGTGCACTCCCTGACCTAATTTCTTTGCCTATATATTCCCATATATCCCCAAACCACCAGGGGAAGCCAGGAAAACACTTTTCCACCGCCGCAACCTTCTGTACCCATGAGATCCCATCTAGGGACCTTCTTCGGCACCCTGCCGAAGGGGGATTCGATCATGTAGGGCTTCTACATCAACTGCATTGCCCTTACGATGAAGCGTGAGTAGTTTACCACAGACCTACGGGTCCATAGCTAGTAGCTTGATGGCCTCTTCTCTCACTTTGATTCTCAATACCATGTTCTCCTCGATGTTCTTGGAGATCTATTAGATTTTTGCAGTGTGTTTGCCGAGATCCAATGAATTATGGATTTATGATCAACTTATCTATGAATATTATTTGAATCTCCCTTGAAATCTTTTATGCATGATTTGAGATCATTGCAATTCTCTCAGAACTATCGGTTTGGTTTGGCCAACTAGATTGGTTTATCTTGCAATGGGAGAAGGGCTTAGCTTTGGGTTCAATCTTGCGGTGTCCTTTCCCAGTGACAGTAGGGGCGGCAAGGCACGTATTGTATTGTTGCCATCGAGGATAAAAAGATGGGGTTTTCATCATATTACTTGAGTTAATTCCTCTACATCGTGTCATCTTGCTTAATGCGTTACTCCGTTCTTTATGAACTTAATACTCTAGATGCATGCTGGATAGCGGTCGATGTGTGGAGTAATAGTAGTAGATGTTGAATCGTTTCGGTCTACTTGATACGGACGTGATGCCTATATTCATGATCGTTGCCTTAGACGTCATAACTTTGCGCTTTTCTATCAATTGCTCGGGAATAATTTGCTCACCCACCGTATTATTTTCTATCTTGAGAGAAGCCTCTAGTGAAACCTATGGCCCCTGGGTCTATTTTCCATCATATAAGTTTCTGATCTACAATATTAGTTTCCTATTTACTCTTTTTGCAATCTTTTACTTTCCAATCTATAAACCAAAAATATTTACTTTACCGTTTATCTATCTCTGTCAGATCACTTATACAAGTAACCGTGAAGGGATTGACAACCCCTTTATCGCGTTGGGTGCAAGTTGTTTGATTGTTTGTGCAGGTATTCGGTGACTTGTGCATTGTCTCCTACTGGATTGATACCTTGGTTCTCAAACTGAGGGAAATGCTTATCTCTACTTTGCTGCATCACCCTTTCCTTTTCAAGGAAAAAACCAACGCAAGCTCAAGAAGTAGCAGGAAGAATTTCTGGCACCGTTGCCGGGGAGGTCTACGCCAAGTCAAGACGTACCAAGTACCAATCATAAACTCTCATCTCTTGCATTACATTATTTGCCATTCGCCTCTCGTTTCCTCTCCCTCACTTCTAAAACGATTTTCAAAAAGATTTATCTTTTCCTTGCCCCTCTTTCGTTCATCTTCTTCGTTTGCTTTTTGTGTGCTCATGTGTTGGATTGTTTGCTTTGTCGCGATATCTCAACCAAAAAACGTTGATCCTCACTTTAGGGGGTTGGAAGAATTTGAGCATAATAATTTCTTTAGAAACGAGCTCAAGGAGCAGAAAAGTTTTATGGAATACATGAATAAAGAACTTGATGATATGTCTAAGGAATTTTATGGTTTGAAATCTCATTTTTCTCATCTTGAAAATTTAGTAGGACAATTTTCTGATAAACAAGCTACCTTGGTAAATAAGATGGCCGCTAAACCAGAATCTTTGAATAATGATGAAGGTCTTAAAGTGATTGATGTGACTCCTATTGAATCTTTGTTTTCCAATATAAATCTTGATAAAGATGGGACTGGAGGTGAGTCAACTTTAGTTAAAAGGCGTCCCAATGATTCAGAGTTTTTAGATCTTGATGCAAAAATTGATAAAAGTGGGATTGAAGAAGTCAAAACTTTAAGTAGCACTGAACCCACTCTTTTGGATTTTCAAGGAATTTAATTATGATAATTGTTCTTTAATAGATTGTATTTCCTTGTTGCAATCCTTGTTGAATTCTCCTCATGCTTATAATCAAAACAAAGCTTTTACTAAACATATCATTGATGCTATGATGTAATCTTTTGAAGAAAAGCTTGAATTGGAAGTTTCTATCCCTAGAAAACTTTATGATGAGTGAGAACCTACTATTAAGATTAAGATTAAAGATTATGAGTGCCATGCTTTATGTGATTTGGGTGCTAGCATTTCCACGATTCCGAAAACTTTATGTGATGTGTTAGGTTTTCGTGAATTTGATGATTGTTCTTTAAATTTGCATCTTGCGGATTCCACAATTAAGAAACCTATGGGAAGGATTAATGATGTTCTTATTGTTGCAAATAGGAATTATGTTCCCGTAGATTTCATTAGTCTTGATATAGATTGCAATCCTACATGTCCTATTATTCTTGGTAGACCTTTCCTTAGAACGATTGGTGCAATTATTGATATGAAAGAAGGAAACATTAGATCTCAATTTCTGTTAAGGAAGGGCATGAAACACTTTCCAAGAAAGAAAATTAAATTGTCTTATGAATCTATTATGAGAGCCACTTATGGATTGCATGCCAAAGATGACAAAACCTAGATCTATTCGTGTTTTATGCCTAGCTAAAGGCGTTAAACAATAGCGCTTGTTGGGAGGCAACCCAATTCTATTTTTGTTTTTCCTTTTTAGGTCCAGTTTTGCATTAAATAATTCATATAGCTTCTGGTTAGATGTGGTTTTTGTGTTTTAATTAGTGTTTGTGCAAGTAAGACCTTTGGGATAGCTTACTGTGATAGTTGATTTGATCTTGCTGAAAACAGAAACTTTTGCGATCAGGAAAACAATTCTCATTTTTAACAGAAGCGTGATAAAATACTGATTCTTTCTGCAGAAGATTAGTAAACAAATTTCTTAGGATTTCCTAATTTTTCAGAATTTTTGGAGTTACATAAGTATTCTAAATATCCAGATTTCTACAGACCGTTCTGTTTTTGACAGATTGTGTTTTCTATGTGTTGTTTGCTTATGTTGATGAATCTATGGGTAGTATTGGGGGATATGAACCATGGAAAAGTTGGAATACAGTATATATTACACCAATATAAATAAATAATGAGTTCACAACAGCACCAAAAGTGGTGATTTATTTTCTTATACTAACGGAGCTTATGAGATTTTCCGTTGAGTTTTGTGTTGTGAAGTGTTCAAGTTTTGGGTAAGGATTTGATGGACTATGGAATAAGGAGTGGCAAGATCCTAAGCTTGGGGATGCCCAAGGAACCCAAAGGTAATATTCAAGGACAACCAAGATCCTAAGCTTGGGGATGCCCCGGAAGGCATCCCCTCTTTCGTCTTCGTCTATCGGTAACTTTACTTGAGACTATATTTTTATTCACCACATGATATGTATTTTGCTTGGAGCGTCTTGTATGATTTGAGTCTTTGCTTTTTAGTTTGCCACAATTATCCTTGATGTACACACATTTTGAGAGAGACACGCATGAATCGTCATTTATTAGAATACTCTATGTGCTTCACTTATATCTTTTGAGCTAGGCAATTTTGCTCTAGTGCTTCACTTATATCTTTTTAGAGCACGGCGGTGGTTTTATTTTATAGAAATTGATGAACTCTCATGCTTCACTTATATTATTTTGAGAGTCTTTAAACCGGATGGTAATTTGTTTTGGTTATAAATTTAGTCCTAATATGATAGGCATCCAAGAGGGATATAATAAAAACTTTCATATAAAGTGCATTGAATACTATGAGAAATTTGATTCCTTATGATTGTTTTGAGATATGAATATGGTGATATTAGAGTGATGCTAGTGAGTAATTGTGAATTTGAGAAATACTTGTGTTAAAGTTTGTGATTCCCGTAGCATGCACGTATGGTGAACCTTTATGTGATGAAGTCGGAGCATGATTTATTTATTGATTGTCTTCCTTATGAGTGGCGGTCGGGGACGAGCGATGGTATTTTCCTACCAATCTATCCCCCTAGGAGCATGCATGTAGTACTTTGTCTCGATAACTAAGTATGTGAGTTCTTTATGACTAATGTTGAGTCCATGGATTATACGCACTCTCACCCTTCCACCATTGCTAGCCTCTCTAGTACCGCACAACTTTCCTCGGTGCCATAAACCCACCATATACCTTCCTCAAAACAGCCACCACACCTACCTATTATGGCATTTCCATAGCCATTCCGAGATATATTGCCATGCAACTTTCCACCATTCCGTTTATTATGACACACTCCATCATTGTCATATTGCTTTGCATGATCATGTAGTTGACATCGTATTTGTGGCAAAGCCATAGTTCATAATTCTTTTATACATGTCACTCTTGATTTATTGCACATCCCAGTACACCGCTGGAGGCATTCACATAGAGTCATATTTTGTTCTAAGTATCGAGTTGTAATTTTTGAGTTGTATGTAAATAAAAGTGTGATGATCTTCATTATTAGAGCATTGTCCCATGTGAGGAAAGGATGATGGAGACTATGATTCTCCCACAAGTCGGGATGAGACTCCAGATGAAAAAAAAGAGGCCAAAAAATGAGGGAAGGCCCAAATAAAAAAATGAGAGAAAAGAGAGAAGGGGCAATGCTACTATCCTTTTACCACACTTGTGCTTCAAAGTAGCACCATGATCTTCATGATAGAGAGTCTCCTATATTTTCACTTTCATATACTAGTGCGAATTTTTCATTATAGCACTTGGCTTGTATATTCCAATGATGGGCTTCCTCAAATTGCCCTAGGTCTTCATGAGCAAGCGAGTTGGATGCACACCCACTTAGTTCTCTTTTTGAGCTTTCATAAACTTTAGCTCTAGTGCATCCATTGCATGGCAATCCCTACTCACTCACATTGATATCTATTGATGGGTATCTCCATAGCCTGTTGATACGCCTAGTTGATGTGAGACTATCTCCTTCTTTTTGTCTTCTCCACAACCACCATATTCTATTCCACCTATAGTGCTACGTCCATGGCTCATGCTCATGTATTGCGTGAAAGTTGAAAAAGTTTGAGAACATCAAAGTATGAAATAATTTCTTGGCTTGTCATTGGGGTTGTGCATGATTTAAATATTTTGTGTGATGAAGAAGGAGTATATCCAGAATATGATTTTGTAGGGATAAGCTTTCTTTGGCCATGTTATTTTGAGAAGACATAGTTGCCTTGTTAGTATGCTTGAAATATTATTGTTTTTATGTCAATATTAAACTTTTGTTTTGAATCTTACGGATCTGAACATTCATGCCACAATAAAGAAATTACATGCATAAATATGTTAGGTAGCATTCCACATCAAAAATTATGTTTTTATCATTTACCTACTCGAGGACGAGCAGGAATTAAGCTTGGGGATGCTTGGTACGTCTCCAATGTATCTATATATTTTTATTGTTCCATGCTATTATATTATATGTTTTGGATGTTTTATATGCATTAATATGCTATTTTATATCATTTTTGGGACTAACTGATACGTCTCCAACGTATCTACTTTTCCTAACACTTTCCCTCTTGTTTTGGACTCTAATTTGCATGATTTGAATGAAACTAACCCCGGACTGACACTGTTTTCACCAGAACTACCATGGTGTTGTTTTTGTGAAGAAATAAAAGTTCTTGGAATGGAATGAAACTTTGCAAGGATTTTTTATGCAATAAATAAGAATTTCTGGAGCCAAGATCCACCGGAGAGGGGCACCTGGGTGGGCACAACCCACCAGGGCGCGCCCCCCTCTCCTGGCGCACCCAGGTGGGTTGTCCCCACCTGGTGGCCCCGTAGACCCTGAAACTGACGCTATAAAATCCTATTTTTCCAAAAAAATGAGGGAGAAAGAATTATCGCGATCCACGAGACGGAGTCGCAGTCACCTCCTGTTCTTCATCGGGAGGCCAGATCTGGAGTCCGTTTGGGGATTCGGAGAGGGGGATCTTCGTTCTTCGTCATCACCAACCCTTCTCCATTGCCAATTCTATGATCCTCCCCACCGGGAGTGAGTAATTCCTTCGTAGGCTCGCTGGTCGGTGAGGAGTTGGATGAGATTCATCATGTAATCGAGTTAGTTTTGTTAGGGCTTGATCCCTAGTATCCACTATGTTTTTAGATTGATGTTGCTATGACTTTGCCATGCTTAATGCTTGTCACTTTGGGCCCGGGTGCCATGATTTCAGATCTGAATCATTTATGTTATCACCATTATTTCCATGTTCTAGATCCGATCTTTCAAGTTATAGTCACCTACTACGTGTTATGATCCAGCAACCCCGGAGTGACAATAGTCGGGACCACTCCCGGTGATGACCGTAGTTTGAGGAGTTCATGTATTCACCGTGTGTTAACGCTTTGTTCCAGTTCTCTATTGAAAGGAGGCCTTAATATCCCTTAGTTTCCAATAGGACCCCGCTGCCACGGGAGGGTAGGACAAAAGATGTCATGCAAGTTCTGTCCATAAGCACGTATGACTATTTATGGAATACATGCCTACATAATATTGACAAACTGGAGGTAGTGCCGTATCGCCCTAGGTTATAACTGTCTCATGATGAATATCATCCAACAAGTCACCGATCCAATGCCTACGAATTTATCTTATATTGTTCTAGCTAAGTTACTACTGCTATCATCACTGTTACACTTGCTACAAAACTGCTATCACTGTTACTGTTACCATTGCTACTGCTACTATTATCAAAACTATCATATTACTTCACTACTGATCATGTTGCTACAGATAATTAATCTCCAGGTGTCGTTGAATTGACAACTCAGCTGCTAATTCCTTCAAATATTGTTTGGCTCCCGTTGTGTCGAATCTATAAATTTGGGTTGAATACTCTACCCTTGGAAACTGTTGCGATCCCCTATACTTGTGGGTTATCAAGACCTTTTTCTGGCACTGTTGCCGGGGAGCATAGCTATATTTGTTGAGTCACTTGGGATTATTATAAATTTATCACTATGAAGAATCTGAAGGATGCTAAAACTACAATTTTTCCCTCAAAGACGAGGGGAGGTAAGGAACTGCCATCCAGTTCTGCTTTAGATTCACCTTCTGTTATAAGTAAACTTGAAACACCACCACATGCTATTAATTCTTATATGTCGCAAGTTATTGATGATGCTACTTCTGCTATGGATAATGCTTATGATAATGCTAGTACCTTGCTTAATGATGATGTGCCACTTGGTGACTTTCTTGATAAACAAATTGCTAGAGTTATACAATATGATGTTGTTGAATCTGATGATGAGCTTGAAACTGAAACTCCTTAAACACCTGCTACAACTAGCCCTCCTAGATATGAATTGCCTAAGGTACCGGAAGGTTATGTTATGAGTGAGGAGACAACTAGAGATATTCTTGCTTACAGAGATAGAGATGATCTAGAGAAACTATTATGCAAGTATAAAGAAAAATCTTTGAATGCTAGAATGAAATGTGATCCTAAGTTTGCTACTTCACCTATCTTTATTGATGATAAGGATTATGAATTCTCTATCGGCCCAGAGTTAATTACTTTGGTTGAATCTGATCCTTTCCATGGTTATGAAACTGAAACTGTTGTGGCACATCTTACTAACTTGAATGACATAGCCACCCTTTTTACTCATGATGAGAAACTCACTTTTACTTTATTCTCAAATTATTTCCTTTCTCATTAAAGGGTGATGCTAAAGCTTGGTACAATACTCTTGCCCCTGGTTATGTGCGTAGTCCCCAGGATATGATTTATTACTTCTCTGAAAAATATTTTCCTGCTCATAAGAAACAAGCTGCCTTGCAGTAAATATTTAATTTTGTTCAAATTAAAGAAGAGAGTCTCCCACAAGCTTGGGGGAGGCTTTGCCAATCACTTAATGCTTTTGCCTGATCATCCTCTTAAGAAAAAATAAATACTTGATATCTTTTATAATGGACTAACCGATGCTTCTAGGGACTTCCGAGATAGTTGTGCTAGTTGTGTTTTCAGGGAACGGACTGTTGGACAAGCTGAAGAATTATTGAATAACATATTGAAAAATTTATGATGATTGGACTCTTTCTGAACCACCGGATAAACCCACTCCGAAGAAGAGGGGTATATTATATCTCAGTCCTGAAGATATGCAAGAGGCAAAGAAATCTATGAAGGAAAAGGTATTAAAGCCGAGGATGTTAAAAATTTACCTCCTATTGAAGAAATACATGGGCTTAATACACCACCGCTGCGTAAGGTGGTAGAGGTAAATTCTCTAATGAAGTTAAATGATAATGACAATCCTCACAATATGCATCCTAGCCAATGCCTTTATGAGTTTGAAAATTATATTAGAAAACAAGATCACTTCAATGCAAATGTTATGAAACAATTGAAATATAATTCTGATATGATTGCTTGCTTGAGTGACTTGTTATTTAGAATATCAAATGATATTGGAGGTGTTGGAAATCATGTTTCTATGGTTCAAACTCAGTTAGAACAAGTTGCTAAATCTCAAAGAGAATTGCTTGATGAAATGAATAATAATATGCATGACTTTGCTGTTAGAGTTGCAACTAGAGGAGGTAAATGACTCAGGAACCACTTTATCCTGAAGGAAACCCAAAAAGAATTGAACAAGATTCACAAAGAACTAACACTAGTGGACCTAGTCCTTCTAGAAAGAAAAAGAAAAATGATAGGACTTTGCATGCTCCTAGTGAACCTGAAATAGAAAAACCTCCCGATAATGATAATGAAGTTTCTATCTCTGATGCTGAAACTCAATCTGGTAATGAACACGTACCTAGTGATAATGAAAAATATAATTCTGATGTTCATGAAGAGTCTCAACCAAATAATAAAGAACTAGATAATGATGTTGAGATAGAACCACCAATTGATCTTGATAACCCACAACCTATGAATAAAAGGTATGATAAAGGAGACTTTGTTGCTAGAAAACACGGTAAAGAAAGAGAACCGTGGGTTCAAAAACCAATGCCTTTTCCACTAAGTCAACTAAAAAGAATGATGATGAAGAATTTGAACGCTTTGCTGAAATGCCGAGGCCAGTCTTTTTGCGTACTCGCTTGACTAATATCTTGAAAATGCCTCCTTATGCAAAGTATATGAAAGACATCATCACTAATAAAAGAAAAATACCGGAAGCTGAAATCTCCACTATGCTTGCTAATTATACTTTTAAGGATGGAGTACCTAAAAAACTTGTAGATCCGGGAATACCAACTATACCTTGCTCCATCAAAAAGAATTATGTGAAAACTACTTTGTGTGATTTAGGAGTTGGTGTTAGTGTTATGCCTTTCTCTTTATATAAAAGACTTGATTTGAATAAACTCACACCTACTAAAATATCTTTGCAAATGGCTAACAAATCAACTGCCATACCTATAGGTATCTATGAGGATGCGCCCGTTGTTGTTGCTAATGTTACTATTTTGACGGACTTTGTTATACTTGAGATGCCCGAGGACGACAACATGTCGATTATCCTTGGTAGACCCTTCTTGAATACTACAGGGGCTGTTATTGATTGCAATAAAAGAAATGTCACTTTTCATATCAATGGTAATGAGCATACGGTGCACTTTCCGAAGAAATAATTCCAAGTGAATGGTATTAATGTTGGGGAACGCAGTATTTCAAAAATTTACCTACCATCACGCAAGATCTATCTAGGAGATGCATAGCAACGAGCAGGGAGAGTGTGTCCACGTACCCTCGTAGACCGAAAGCGGAAGCGTTTAGTAACGCGGTTGATGTAGTCGAACGTCTTCGCGATCGAACCAATCCAAGCACCGAACGTACGGCACCTCCGCGTTCAGCACACGTTCATCTCGATGACGTCCCTCGCACTCTTGATCCAACTGAGGTCGAGGGAGAGTTTCGTCAGCACGACGGCGTGGCGACGGTGATGATGAAGTTACCGGCGCAGGGCTTCGCCTAAGCACTACGATGATATGACCGAGGTGTGTAACTGTGAAGGGGGGCACCGCGCACGGCTAAGAGAAGACTTGGTGTGCCTTTGGGGTGCCCCCTGCCCATGTATATATAGGAGGGAGGGAGAGAGGTCGGCCCTCCTAGGGGCGCGCCAAGTGTAGGGAGTCCTACTAGGATTCTCAAGTCCTAGTAGGATTTCCTTTCCTTTTCGGAGTAGGAAAGAAGGAAAGGAGCGAGAGGGAGAAGGAAAGGGTGGGTCGCGCCCCCACCCCTTGTCCAATTCGCTTTGGGCAGCGGGGAGGCACGCGCCACCTTGTGGCCCTTCTTCCCTCTCTCCACTAAAGCCCAATAAGGCCCATTAACTTCCCCCGGCGAATTCTCGTAACTCTCCAGTACTCCAAAAAATACCCGAATCACTCGGAACCATTCCGATGTCCGAATATAGCCTTCCAATACATCGATCTTTACCTCTCGACCATTTCGGGACTCCTCATCATGTCCATGATCTCATCCGGGACTCCGAAAAAACTTCGGTCATCAAATCACATAACTCATAATACAAATCATCATCAAACGTTAAGCGTGCGGACCCTACGGGTTCGAGAACTATGTAGACATGACCGAGACACATCTCCGGTCAATAAACAATAGCGGAACCTAGATGCTCATGTTGGCTCCTACATATTCTACGAAGATCTTTATCGGTCAAACCGCATAACAACATATGTTGTTTTCTTTGTCATCGGTATGCTACTTGCCCGAGATTCGATCGTTGGTATCATCATACCTAGTTCAATCTCATTATCGACAAGTCTATTTACTCATTTCATAATGCAACATCCCGCAACTAACTCATTAGTCACATTGCTTGCAAGGCTTATAGTGATGTGCATTACCGAGAGGGCCCAGAGATACCTCTCCGATACACTGAGTGACAAATCCTCATAGTCAGAGGAATATGTATAAGTCATGAAGAAAGCAATAGCAATAAAACTAAACGATCATTATGCTAAGCTAACGGATGGGTCTTATCCATCACATCATTCTCTAATGATGTGATCCCGTTCATCAAATGACAACACATGTCTATGGTCAGGAAACTTAACCATCTTTGATTAACGAGCTAGTCAAGTAGAGGCATACTAGGGACACTCTATTTTGTCTATGTATTCACACATGTACTAAGTTTCCGGTTAATACAATTCTAGCATGAATAATAAACATTTATCATGATATAAGGAAATATAAAATAACAACTTTATTATTTCCTGTAGGGCATATTTCCTTCAGTCTCTCACTTGGACTAGAGTGAATAATCTAGTTCACATCGTCATGTGATTTAACACCAATAGTTCACATCTTTAGTGATTAGTGCACATCTCCATGTGACTAACACCCAAAGGGTTTACTAGAGTCAATAATCTAGTTCACATCGCTATGTGATTAATGATACGTCCATTTTGCATCATGCTTTTATATCGATATTTATTGCATTATGGGATTTTATTACACATTATGTCACAACACTTATGCCTATTCTCTCTTATTTTACAAGGTTTACATGAAGAGGGGGAATGCCGGTAGCTGGAATTCTGGGCTGGAAAAGGAGCAAATATTAGAGACCAATTCTGCACATCTCCAAAAGTCCTGAAACTTCACGGGAGCACATTTCAGAATATATAAAAAATATTGGGCGAAAGAAGTACCAGACGGGGGCCACCCATCGTCCACGAGAGTGGGGGGCGCTCCCTACCCCCTTGGGCGTGCCCCCTGCCTCGTGGGCCCCTGGCAGCCCTTTGATGCCCATCTTTGGCTATATGGAGTCTTTCGTGGAGAAAAAAAAATCATAAGCAAGCTTTCAGGACGAAACTCCGCCGCCACGAGGCAGAACCTTGGCGGAACCAATCTAGGGCTCCGGCGGAGCTGTTCTGCCGGGGAAACTTCCCTCCGGGAGGGGGAAATCATCACCATCGTCATCACCAATGATCCTCTCATCGGGAGGGGGTCAATCTCCATCAACATCTTCACCAGCACCATCTCATCTCAAACCCTAGTTCATCTCTTGTATCCAATGTTTGTTCGGGGTATCTTCACCCCGACCAGTAGAGCAAAGAGTTGCTCCTCAACCTACTGAACCTACTGAAAATGTTTACTTTGAAATTCCTTCGGGTATGATAGAGAAACTGCTAGCTAATCCTTTCAAAGGTGATGGAACATTACATTTTGATTTGCACCTAATCTATGTGGATGAAGTTTGTGGATTATTTAAGCTTGCATGTATGCCCGAGGATGTTATCAAGAAGAAGGTCTTCCCTTTATCTTTGAAGGGAGAGGCATTGACATGGTTTAGGCTATGTGATGATATGGGATCATGGAACTACAACCAATTGAAATTGGAATTTCATCAGAAGTTTTATCCTATGCATCTTGTTCATCGTGATCGTAATTATATATATAATTTTTGGCCTCACAAAGGAGAAAGCATCACTCAAGCTTGGGGGAGACTTAAGTCAATGTTATATTCATGCCCCAATCATGAGCTCTCAAAAGAAATGATTATTCAAAAAATTTATGCTCGGCTTTCTCTCAGTAATCGCTCCATGCTCGATACTTCTTGGTTATTTTATGATGAAGACTATTGAATTCAAATGGGATTTATCAGAGAGAATTAAACGCAACTCTAAAGATTGGGACCTCGACGAAGGTAAGGAGTCAGGTATAACACCTAAGTTTGATTGTGCTAAATCTTTTATGGATACCTACGCTTTCTGTGAATTTAGCACTAAATATGAACTTGATTCTGAGATAGTAGCTTCTTTCTGTGAATCCTTTGCTACTCATGTTGATCTACCTAAGGATAAGTGGTTTAAATATAATCCTCTCATTGAAGTAAAATTAGTTGCACCTATAAAAGTTGAATAAAAGACTATCACTTATAATGATCCTGTTGTTCCTACTACTTTTATTGAGAAACCACCTTTCTGTGCTAGAATAAAGGATCATGATAAAGCTTCAACTGTGGTTCATAAGAGTAATACTAGAACACCTACTCCCTCTGAGAAAATTAAAGTTGAACCTAGTGTTTCTATGGTTAAAGATCTCTTGGCTGATAATATTGATGGGCATGTTATTTACTTCTGTGATGAAGCTGCTAGAATTGCTAGACCTGATACTAAAAATAAGGATAGACCTGTTGTAGGCATGCCTGTTATTTCTGTTAAAATATGAGATCATTGCTATCATGGATTATGTGATATGGGTGCTAGTGCAAGTGCAATACCCCAATCCTTATATAAAGAAATTATGCATGATATTGCACCTGCTGAGATAGAGGAAATTGATGTTACAATTAAGCTTGCCAATAGAGACACTATTTCACCAGTTGGGATTGTTAGAGATGTTGAAGTCTTGTGTAGGAAAGTTAAATATCCTGCTGATTTTCTTATTCTTGGTTCCCCACAAGATAACTTTTGTCCCATTATATTTGGTAGACCCTTCTTGAATACTGTTAATGCTAAGATAGATTGCAATAAGGATATTGTTTCTGTTGGTTTAGGGGATATGTCTCATGAATTTAATTTTGCTAAATTTCGTAGACAACCCCATGATAAAGAATTATCTAGTAAAGATGAAATTATTGGTCTTGCTTCTATTACCGTGCCTCCTAATGATCCTTTAGAACAATATTTGCTAGACCATGAAAATGATATGTTTATGAATGAAAGAAGGGAAATAGATGAAGTATCCTTTAAACACGGACCTATTTTGAAACACAACTTGCCTGTTGAAATCCTAGGGGATCCTCCTCCACCCAAGGGTGATTCCGTGTTTGAGCTTAAACCTTTACCTGATACTCTTAAATGTGCTTATCTTGATGAGAAAGAGATATATCCTGTTATTATCAGTGCTAACCTTTTAGAGCATGAAGAAAAGATATTACTGAAAACTCTGAAGAAGCACCGTGCTGCTATTGGATATACTCTTAATGATATTAAGGGCATTAGTCCCACTCTTTGCCAACACAAAATAAAATTGGAGAAAGATGCGAAACCGGTTGTTGATCACCAACGACGGTTAAATCCTAAGATGAAAGAAGTGGTAAGAAAATAAATACTAAAGCTTCCGGAGGCAGGTATAATTTATCCCGTTGCTCATAGTCAGTGGGTAAGTCCTGTCCCATTGTGTCCCTAAGAAGGGAGGTGTTACTATTGTTCCTAATGATAAAGATGAATTAATCCCATAAAGAATTGTTACAGGTTATAGAATGGTAATTGATTTCCGCAAATTAAATAAAGCTATTAAAAAGGATCATTACCCTTTACCTTTTATTGATCAAATGCTAGAAAGATTATCCAAACATACACATTTTTGCTTTCTAGATGGTTATTCTGATTTCTCTCAAATACCCGTGTCTAAAGAGGATCAATAAAAGACAACTTTTACTTGCCCTTTCGGTACCTTTGCTTATAGACGTATGCCTTTTGGTTTATGCAATGCAGCTGCTACTTTTCAAAGATGTATGCCAGCTATATTCTCTGACTTTTGTGAAAAGATTGTTGAGGTTTTCATGCATGATTTCTCCGTATATGGAACTTCTTTTTATGATTGCTTAAGCCACCTTGATCGAGTTTTGCAGGGATGTGAAGAAACTAATCTTGTCTTGAATTGGGAGAAGTGCCACTTTATGGTTAACTAGTAAGATGCCCGTGCTACGCTACGGAATCACAAAAGATCACGTGGACATTGTTTATATAAGTGTTAGGAGCATACTGAACAACAAAAGAGGTACCAAGACATTGATCAAAGTGATGTTATACTGTACACATCGAGTCAAGTCAAACATATGTTTTCCGACCAATGAAACCCCTCATCCAAGCCAAACAATTTTCTCTCCATTTTCACCTTTGCAAAAAAAAATCTTGTAGCTTATCAAGGTAGGGCGGGCGCCCTACCGAGTCCTCCGCCCATGCCTTGGCTTACACCAACAAGTAGAATCTGACCCGACCCTCAAGTTCATATACAAAAATTAGCAACCACTTGTATGTTCTATGTATAGTTGTAAGCTTGTTTAAAATGTATGCACTGTATCATCAAACTGTCATGATCATAATTTAGTTTGCAATAGAAATGATTTTAAGACATTCAAGGAAACTTATAAAGATCTAATGAAAAGTAAGAGAAGTACAAAGCCATTGCACATGTCACAAAGGCCATGTTTAGAACATATCACTTACTAATACCGTAAGTTAGTATGAAATAACTCTATCTTTCGCTAAGTTAAGAAAGCTGGAGCTCTTTATATTTTCAATGGTAATAACATTCCTCCGACTACCAAAATAAGAGAAACTTAGTTTGAGCTTTCTTGCTATAATCAAGAAATGAAGAAGTGAAAATATTGGAGAGTTGCATCTCATATACTCTATCCCATGAACATACCACACTGCAAAGTGGTCACATTGTAGACATAATTGTTAGAAGGCATAAAAAGGGATTGATGGAATCAATGTTTATTGCTTGAGCCTTGTGGGCATATATATATATGAGTACAATGACCAACTTGGAGTACAAGACAAGGCATGACCAAATCCTAGTCTATCCTATACTTCCTAATAATCATAATGCTCAACAATAATTGTGCTGCGTAGATAGAGACTACAAATGTTGGGTGTTGCATGACAATGGGTGTCAATTGTCACCTACACATACAACACAACTACTATCTAGCGGGTAAAAACAATTATTCTGTCTATGGGCATAGGCAACAAGCATGAACAACAATAGAACTGCAGTACTTGGGTGCTCACGATGAAATTATACGAGCTGTTGGCAGCAAGGGCACAAATATATAAAATTTGGTGAAGTGCATTACTTGTATTAGGAATTTAAAATATAGACCATCCACCTAAATAACGACAGTAAAGTAGTAGCTCTGAACTCTTGGAGACGGTAGTTTACAAGATTTTGAAGCTCACCTTGCAGATAATACAAATAACCTGAGGACATAATTACTCATGCATGAGCTTTGACATGGTCAAGCATGTCGAGCATACAATCCTCCTCTATAGGTATTGTCCAAATTTGCAGTTTTGTTAGATGGAACTTTATGTACATGCAACTTATTGTGTTTCCCTGATTCTAGCCCATGCAACAATGAGCTGCACTTATGTATTGGAGCACAAAACAACAATGACCAACAATTGTAGAAGGGCACCTAATGATCTATTGTGATCTAGTTTCTGATCATAGGCAAGAAAAACAATACAAGTATTTGTACCAAATATATAGAGATCCCCGCTACTGTTCGACATGTAGTCATATACAAGTATTCGCTCGTCACCTTCATTGCAGTAAGAAGGAGGCGAAAAAGGTTGCCATGCCAGATCCTGCCCATCACCTCCACTTCTCTTCCGAAATCACTTCTGCATTTCCTTGTGAGAGAAGGTGTTTTATTAACGAAGAGGAAATTGTAGGCTCAACCTTTCTACCCCGTGGTGTTACCATAGTGTGGCTTATGTGCCGTCCAGTAGTGCCACTGAATCCAAGACTCTGAAATTATTACCTGAACTGCATCTTGTTTAGATAACTTGCATCAAATAAGTGTTTATTCAGAGAACATGTGCGTACAACTAAATGCACGTGCCCTGATTCAGATAAAAGTCAAACTCAACATGCGTTTCACTTATACTCCTATTTATTCAGATTTACATCTCCAAAAATTTCCAAACAACAGAAGTTAAAAGGCTTGAGAAAAGCGGACACACAATTCAGGCAAGATTGGAAAATGGGAAGCAAAACTAAATGTTTGGATGTAAACTGCATAATGTTATTTTCATTAATGCATGTCATGTTAGGTGTAGCTGCAAGACATCTGATCTTCACATGCTTTTCATCACCTATATTGTGTTATGAGATGTCATCAGCAAACTTGGAATAAGAATGGCCAAAAACAGAGATACACCCCAGGATCTACTGGACAAGGATTGATCACACAACATTTTAAAAAAACATGGTTCAGTTTTAGCTAGCTCCATAAATCAGCTAAAAAAATCTCACATGCTATAGAAGCAAATTTGAAATAAAAGCTCGTTCAGTACAGGCTACATGTCTGCGGAACAAGGGATCTCTAAACCGCTCCATTTAAACAAAATTATCATACAACGAGTGGTAAACATGGTATACTGAAATTGCAAGAGCAACAATGTTTAGAGCAGATGCTAGAGGAGATATGGTTTGCTATCATTCTGGATTTTTTATTAAATCAAAACAGTGGAGGCTTTTGAGCCACCACGAATATTTTTCTACCTCTACCTGTGTCTAAAAGAGCTATATCTCTAAAAAGAACTGATTAAACTATTGCAGACCCAAAGTTGATCAAATATGCAATATTGGGGATGAAATATATGTGTACGCACCTCCCGACGGATGGAATCACAGCGGAGAAGCGTGGAGGTAGAATACGCAGCGGCGGCCCGACGTTGTGCCGGTGTGATTGCGCGGCCACCGGCGGCGTATATGGAGGCCGAGAACTGAAAGGGGCGGCCTGGTCATGGTAGTATGCAAAGTTCAGAGTAGTGCTGATTCCCCAGGTAAGCTGTGGATGCAGCTGATGTCTGTGAGCACATAGATGCTGCGTACACACCGGAACCGCCATTAGGCGCGCCGTGCCAGCTTAGATCAGGCGGCTTGCAACGCCGACAGCTCGACGTCCATGGCTATGACATCCTGGATCTCTTGCAGGTAAACGGGGCACAGGCCTAGAGGGCGTGGCCATCTTTCCCAGTGGGATATCACCGAGCGAGAAGAAGAGAAGGCCGCACTCATTGGAAAAGGGATGGGAGGGGCCAAAGGCGAGGAACTTTGGAGGAGTTCTCGAAGGATCTGTTTCCTGAGAGAAGTAGAAACCTCTAGATTAGTGTTTCGACGGCTCGCCCAACTCGTCCCAGTTTCAATCTCAGCCGTAGATTATAGATCAGACAGTACAGATGGCCTAAAGGCAGGCACACCATCGTCACCAACTTGCATTTTTATAAGAGTAGAGATGAATATATTGTCTTGGGGCATAAAATTTCTGGAAGAGGTATTGAAATTGATAAAGCTAAGGTTGATGCTATTGAAAAGATGCTGTGTCCTAAGGACATTAAAGGTATAAGAAATTTCCTTAGTCATTCCGGTTTTTATAGGAGGTTCATTAAGGACTTCTCTAAAATTTCTAGGCCTCTGACTAATATCTTACAAAAAGATGTTCTTTTTGTTTTTGATGATGATTGTGTAGAAGCATTTGAAATACTTAAGAAATCTCTGATTTCTGCACCTATTATTCAACCTCCTGATTTGAATTTACCATTTGAAATCATGTGTGATGCTAGTGGTTATGCTGTAGGGTCTGTTCTAGGACAAAGAGTTGATAAGAAATTAAATGTTATTCAATATGCTAGTAAAACTCTAGACAGTGCTCAAAGAAATTATGCGACTATTGAAAAAGAATTTTTAGCAGTTGTGTTTGCTTGTGATAAGTTTAGACCTTATATTGTTGATTCTAAAGTAACTGTTCACACTGATCATGCTGCTATTAAATATTTTATGGAAAAGAAAGATGCTAAACCTAGACTTATTAGATGGGTTCTCTTGCTACAAGAATTTGATTTGCATATTATTGATGAAAGGGAGCCGAGAACCCCGTTGCAGACAACTTGTCTAGGTTAGATAATGTTCTTGATGACCCACTACCTATTGATGATAGCTTTCCTGATGAACAATTAGCTGTCATAAATGCTTCTCGTACTGCTCCATGGTATGCTGATTATGCTATTTATATTGTTGCTAAGTTTATACCACCTAGTTTCACATACCAGCAAAAGAAAAAGTTCTTATATGATTTAAGACATTACTTCTGGGATGACTCACATCTTTATAAAGAAGGAGTAGATGGTGTTATTAGACGTTGTGTACCTAAGCATGAACAGGAACAAATCCTACGCAAGTGTCACTTCGAGGCTTATGGAGGACACCATGCCGGAGATAGAACTACACATAAGCTATTGCAATTTGGTTTTTATTGGCCTACTCTCTTCAAGGATGCCCGTAAGTTTGTCTTGTCTTGTGATGAATGTCAAAGAATTGGTAATATTAGTAGACATCAAGAAATGCCTATGAATTATTCACTTGTTATTGAACCATTTGATGTCTGGGGCTTTGATTATATGGGACCGTTTCCTTCCTCTAATGGGTATACACATATTTTAGTTGTTGTTGATTACGTTACTAAGTGTGTAGAAGCTATTCCAACTAGTAGCGCTGATCATAACACCTCTATTAAGATGCTTAAAGAAGTTATTTTTCCGAGGTTTGGAGTCCCTAGATACTTAATGACTGATGGTGGTTCACATTTTATTCATGGTGCCTTTCGTAAAATGCTTGCTAAGTATGATGTTAATCATAGAATTGCATCTCCTTATCACCCATAGTCTAGTGGTCAAGTAGAGTTGAGTAATAGAGAGCTTAAATTAATTTTGCAAAAGACTGTTAATTGATCTAGAAAGAATTGGTCCAAGAAACTTGATGATGCATTATGGGCCTATAGAACTGCATATAAAAATCCTATGGGTATGTCTCCGTATAAAATGGTTTATGGTAAAACATGTCACTTACCTCTTGAACTAGAACATAAGGCATATTGGGCCATTAAAGAGCTCAACTATGACTTCAAACTTGCCGGTGAGAAGAGGCTTTTTGACATTAGCTCACTTGATGAATGGAGAACCTAGGATTATGAGAATGCCAAACTGTTTAAAGAAAAGGTTAAAAGATGGCATGACAAAAGAATACAAAAACGTGAGTTTAATGTAGGTGATTATGTATTATTATACAACTCTCATTTAAGTTTTTTTGCAGGAAGGCTCCTCTCTAAATGGGAAGGTCCTTACGTTATCGAGGAGGTTGCTACCTCTTTTAGCACTGCGTTGGTTTTCCCCGAAGAGGAAGGGATGATGCAGCAAAGTAGCGTAAGTATTTCCCTCAGTTTTTTAGAACCAAGGTATCAATCCAGTAGGAGGCTACATGCAAGTCCCTCGTACCTGCACAAAACAAATAAATCCTCGCAACCAACGCAAATAGGGGGTGTCAATCCCTGTAGGGCCACTTACGAGAGTGAGATCTGATAGATATGATAAGATAATATTTTTGGTATTTTTTATTTTTATGATAAAGATGCAAAGTAAAATAAAGGTAAAGTAAAATAGCAAAGTAAATAACTAAGTATTAGGAGAATGATATGATAAAGATAGACCCGGGGGCCATATGTTTCACTAGTGGCTTCTCTCGAGAGCATAAGTATTCTACGGTGGGTGAACAAACTACTGTTGAGAAATTGACAGAATTGAGCATAGTTATGAGAATATCTAGGTATGATCATGTATATAGGCATCACGTCCGAGACAAGTAGACCGACTCCTGCCTGCATCTACTACTATTACTCCACTCATCGACTGCTATCCGGCATGCATCTAGAGTATTATGTTAAAAACAGAGTAACGCCTTAAGCAAGATGACATGATGTAGAGGGATAGACTCATGCAATATGAAGAAAACCCCATCTTGTTATCCTCGATGGCAACAATACAATACGTGCCTTGCTGCCCTTACTGTCACCGGGAAAGGACACCGCAAGATTGAACCCAAAGCTAAGCACTTCTCCCATTGCAAGAAAGATCAATCTAGTAGGCCAAACCAAACTGATAATTCGAAGAGACTTGCAAAGATAACAAATCATACATAAAACAATTCAGAGAAGATTCAAATATTATTCATAGATAGACTTGATCATAAACCCACAATTCATCAGTCTCAACAAACACACCACAAAAAGAAGATTACATCGAATAGATCTCCACAAGAGAGGGGGAGAACATTGTATTGAGATCCCAAAAGAGAGAAGAAGCCATCTAGCTACTAACTATGGACCCGTAGGTCTGAAGTAAACTACTCACACTTCATTGGAGAGGCTATGGTGTTGATGTAGAAGCCCTTCGTGATAGATGCCCCCTCCGGCGGAGCTCCGGAACAGGCCCCAAGATGGTATCTCATCGATACAGAAAGTTACGGCGGTGGAATTAGGGTTTTGGCTCTGTCTCGGATCATTTGGGGGTACGTGGGTATATATAGGAGGAAGAAGTACGTCGGTGGAGCAACAGGGGGCCCACGAGGGTGGAGGTCGCGCCTCTAGGGGGGGCAGGCGCGCCCCCTACCTCGTGGCCTCCTGTTGATTAGCTTGACGTAGGGTCCAAGTCTCCCGAGTTGTATTCGGTGAGAAAATCACGTTCCCGAAAGTTTCATTCCGTTTGGACTCCGTTTGATATTCCTTTTCTTCGAAACCCTAAAACAGGCAAAAAACAACAAATCTGGGCTGGGCCTCCGGTTAATAAGTTAGTCCCAAAAATAATATAAAAGTGGATAATAAAGCCCGATAATGTCCAAAACAGTAGATAATATAGCATGGAGCAATCAAAAATTATAGATACGTTGGAGACGTATCAAGCATCCCCAAGCTTAATTCCTGCTCGTCCTCGAGTAGGTAAATGATAAAAACAGAATTTTTGATGCGGAGTGCTACTTGGCATAATTTTAATGTAATTCTTCTTAATTGTGTATGAATATTCAGATCCGAAAGATTCAAGACAAAAGTTCATAATGTCATAAAAATAATAATACTTCAAGCATACTAACAAAGCAATTATGTCTTCTCAAAATAACATGGCTAAAGAGAATTATCCCTACAAAATCATATAGTATGGCTATGCTCTATCTTCACCACACAAAATATTTAAATCATGCACAACCCCGATGACAAGCCAAGCAATTGTTTCATACTTTTGGTGTTCTCAAATTTTTTCAATCTTCACGCAATACATGAGCGTGAGCCATGGACATAACACTATAGGTGGAATAGAGTGGTGGTTGTGGAGAAGACAAAAAAGGGGAAGATAGTCTCACATCAACTAGGCGTATCAACGGGCTATGGAGATGCCCATCAATAGATATCAATGTGAGTGAGTAGGGATTGCCATGCAATGGATGCACTAGAGCTATAAGTATATGAAAGCTCAAAAAGAAACTAAGTGGGTGTGCATCCAACTTGCTTGCTCATGAAGACCTAGGGCAATTTGAGGAAGCCCATCATTGGAATATACAAGCCAAGTTCTACAATGAAAAATTCCCACTAGTATATGAAAGTGATAACATGAGAGACTCTTTACTATGAAGATCATGGTGCTACTTTGAAGCACAAGTGTGGTAAAAGGATAGTAACATTGTCCCTTCTCTCTTTTTCTCTCTTTTTTTCTTTTTTTATTTGGGCCTTTTCTCTTTTTTATGGCCTCTTTTCTTTCTCTCTTTTTTTCGTCCGGAGTCTCATCCCTACTTGTGGGGAAATCATAGTCTCCATCATCCTTTGCTCACTTGGGACAATGGTCTAATAATGATGATCATCACACTTTTATTTTTCTTACAACTCAATAATTACAACTCGATACTTAGAACAAGATATGGCTCTATATGAATGCCTCTATCTGTGTACCTGGATATGCAATGATGCATGAGTGACAAGTATGAAAGAATTATGAACGGTGGCTTTGCCACAAATACTATGTCAACTACATGATCATGCTAAGCAATATGACAATGATGGAGTGTCTCATAAATGGAATGGTGGAAAGTTGCATGGCAATATATCTCGGAATGGCTATGGAAATGCCATAATAGGTAGGTATGGTGGCTGTTTTGAGGAAGGTATATGGTGGGTGTATGATACCGGCGAAAGGTGCGCGGTATTAGAGAGGCTAGCAAAGGTGGAAGGATGAGAGTGCGTATAATCCATGGACTCAACATTAGTCATAAAGAACTCATATACTTATTGCAAAAATCTACAAGTTATTGAAGCAAAGTATTACGCATGCTCCTTGGGGGATAGATTGGTAGGAAAAGACCATCGCTCGTTCCCGACCGCCACTCATAAGGAAGACAATCAATAAATAAATCATGCCCCGACTTCATCACATAACGGTTCACCATACGTCCATGCTACGGGAATCACAAGCTTCAACACTAGTATTTCTCAAATTCACAACTACTCAACTAGCATGACTTTAATATCACCATCTCCATGTCTCAAAATAATTATCAAGTATCAAATTTATCATAGTATTCAACACACTCATAAGATTTTTTTTATTATTAATCTTGCATACCAAGCATATTAGGATTTTAAGCAAATTACCATGCTATTTAAGACTCTCAAAAATAATATAAGTGAAGCATGAGAGATCAATAGTTTCTATAAAACAAATCCACCACCGTGCTCTAAAAGATATAAGTGAAGCACTAGAGCAAAATTATACAACTCAAAAGATATAAGCGAAGCACATAGAGTATTCTAAAAAATTCCAAATCATGTATGGCTCTCTCAAAAGGTGTGTACATCAAGGATGATTGTGGTAAACTAATAAGCAAAGACTCAAATCATACAAGAAGATCCAATCAAAACACATATCATGTGGTAAATAAAAATATAGCTCCAAGTAAAGTTACCGATAGAAGTAGATGAAAGAGGGGATGCCTTCTGGGGCATCCCCAAGATTTGGCTTTTAGGTGTCCTTAGATTATCTTGTGGGTTCCATGGGCATCCCCAAGCTTAAGCTCTTGCCACTCCTTGTTCCATAATCCATCAAATCTTTACCCAAAACTTGAAAACTTCACAACACAAAACTTAAAGAAGAAAATCTCGTGAACTCCGTTAGCGAAAGAAAACAAAATACCACTTCAAGGTACTGTAATGAACTCATTATTTATTTATATGGGTGTTATACCTACTGTATTCCAACTTCTCTATGGTTTATAAACTATTTTAGTAGCCATAGATTCATCAAAATAAGCAAACAACACACGCAAAACAGAATCTGTCAAAAACAGAACAGTCTGTAGTAATCTGTAGCTAGCGCAAGATCTGGAGCACCAAAAATTCTAAAATAAATTTCTGGACGTGAGGAATTTATCTATTAATAATATTAAAAAAGAATTAACTAAATATCACTTTCCAAATAAAAATGATAGCAGTTCTAGTGAGCGCTAAAGTTTCTGTTTTTTTACAGCAAGTTCAACAAGACTTTTTCCAAGTCTTCCCAACGGTTCTACTTGGCACAAACACTAATTAAACACAAAAACACAACCAAAACAGAGGCTAAATAAATTATTTATTACTAATCAGGATAAAAAATCAAGGAATAAAAATAAACTTGGGTTGCCTCCCAACAAGCGCTATCGTTTAACGCCCCTAGCTAGGCATAACAAGCAAGAATAGATCTAGGTATTGCCATCTTTGGTGGGCAATCCATAAGTGGCTCTCATAATAGATTCATAAGGTGATTTAATTTTCTTTCTATGAAATTGTTCCATGCCTTTCCTTAACAAAAATTGGAATCTAATATTTCCTTCCTTCATATCAATAATTGCACCAATCGTTCTAAGGAAAGGTCTACCAAGAATAATAGGACATGACAGATTGCAATCTATGTCAAGAACAATAAAATCTACGGGCACATAATTCCTATTTGCAACAATAAGAACATCATTAATTCTTCCCATAGGTTTCTTAATAGTGGAATCTGCAAGGTGCAAGTTTAGAGAGCAATCATCAAAATCACGGAAACCTAACAAATCACACAAAGTTTTTGGAATCGTGGAAACACTAGCACCCAAATCACATAAAGCATAGCATTCATGATTTTTAATGTTAATTTTAATAGTTGGTTCCCACTCATCATAAAGTTTTCTAGGGATAGAAGCTTCCAATTCAAGTTTTTCTTCATGAGATTGCATCAAGGCATCAACGATATATTTAATAAACGCTTTATTTTGACTATAAGCATGAGGATAATTTAGCATGGATTGCAACAAGTAAATACAATAAATCAAAGAGCAATTTTCATACTTAAATTCCTTGAAATCCATAATAGTGGGTTTAGCAACATCTAGGGTTCTAATTTCTTCAATCCCACTTTTATCAAATTTAGCATCAAGATCAAAAGATTCAAAATTCTTGGAACGCCTTCTAGGTAAAGGTGGATCATATTCAGTCCCATCATTATCAAGATTCATATTGCAAAACAAAGATTTAATAGGGGACACATCAATAACTTTTGGATCTTCATCATTATTTTCGTAGGAACTAGAAGAACACACTTTTATAAAGGCATCTTTCTTAGCACGCATCCTAGCGGTTCTTTCTTTGCACTCATCAATAGAAATTCTCATGGATTTGAGAGACTAATTGATATCATGCTTAGGTGGAATAGATCTAAGTTTCAAAGAATCAACATCAAGAGCAATTCTATCAACGTTCCTAGCCAAATCATCAATCTTAAGCAATTTTTCTTCAATCATAGCATTAAAATTCTTTTGCAAAGTAATAAATTCTTTAATATTATAATCAAAATCAGAGGGCATCTTTATTATAATTTCCATAAGAATTGTTGTAGGAATTACCATAATTATTAGTGGGATTACTAGGGTAAGGCCAAGGATTGAAATTTCCTCTATACGCGTTGTTACCAAAATTGTTCCTACCAACAAAATTCACATCCATAGATTCATTATTATTATAAATCAAAGTAGACAAGGGCATATCATTAGGATCAGAAGAAACACTCTTATTAACAAATAATTTCATAAGTTCATCCATCTTTCCACTCAAAACATTAATTTCTTCTATCGCATGCACCTTTTTATTAGTAGATCTTTCAGTATGCCATTGAGAATAATTAACCATAATATTATCTAGGAGTTTAGTATCTTATTCTAAAGTGATTTCCATAAAAGTGCCTCCCGCGGCCGAATCCAAAAGATTTCTAGAAGAAAAATTCAATCCGGCATAAAATTTTTGTGTAATCATCCACAAATTTAAACCATGAGTAGGGCAATTACGTATCATTAATTTCATTCTCTCACAAGCTTGTGCAACATGTTCATGATAAAGTTGCTTAAAATTCATAATATCGTTTCTAAGAGAGATGATCTTTGCAGGAGGAAAATACTTAGAGATAAAAGCATCTTTGCACTTGTTCCATGAATCAATACTATTTCTAGGCAAAGACGAAAACCAAGCTTTAGCACGATCTCTAAGAGAAAAAGGAAATAGCTTCAATTTAACAATATCATTATCCACATCTTTCTTCTTTTGCATGTCACATAAATCAACGAAGCTATTTAGATGGGTAGCGGCATCTTCACTAGGAAGGCTGGAGAACGGATCTTTCATGACAAGATTCAGCAAAGGAGTATTAATTTCACAAGATTCAGCATCGGTAAGAGGAGCAATCGGAGTGCTAATAAAATCATTGTTGTTGGTGTTGGTGAATTCACACAATTTAGTATTATCTTGAGCCATCGCGATAAACAAGCAAACTTATCATAGTATTCAACTTATCATAGTATTCAACACACTCATAAGAATTTTTTTATTAATCTTGCATACCAAGCATATTAGGATTTTAAGAAAATTACCATGCTATTTAAGACTCTCAAAAATAATATGAGTGAAGCATGAGAGATCAATAGTTTCTATAAAACAAATCCACCACCGTGCTCTAAAAGATATAAGTTAAGCACTAGAGCAAAATTATATAACTCAAAAGATATAAGCGAAGCACATAGAGTATTCTAAAAAATTCCAAATCATGTATGGCTCTCTCAAAAGGTGTGTACATCAAGGATGATTGTGGTAAAATAATAAGCAAAGACTCAAATCATACAAGACGATCCAAGCAAAACACATATCATGTGGTAAATAAAAATATAGCTCCAAGTAAAGTTACTGATAGAAGTAGACGAAAGAGGGGATGCCTTCCGGGGCATCCCCAAGATTTGTCTTTTAGGTGTCCTTAGATTATCTTGTGGGTTCCATGGGCATCCCCAAGCTTAGGCTCTTGCCACTCCTTGTTCCATAATCCATCAAATCTTTACCCAAAACTTGAAAACTTCACAACACAAAACTTAAAGAAGAAAATCTTGTGAGCTCCGTTAGCGAAAGAAAACAAAAGACCACTTCAAGGTACTGTAATGAACTCATTATTTATTTATATGGGTGTTATACCTACTGTATTCCAACTTCTCTATGGTTTATAAACTATTTTACTAGCCATAGATTCATCAAAATAAGCAAACAACACACGCAAAACAGAATCTGTCAAAAACAGAACAGTCTGTAGTAATCTGTAGCTAGCGCAAGATCTGGAGCACCAAAAATTCTAAAATAAATTTATGGACGTGAGGAATTTATCTATTAATAATATTAAAAAATAATTAACTAAATAGCACTTTCCAAGTAAAAATGATAGCAGTTCTCGTGAGCGCTAAAGTTTCTGTTTTTTTACAGCAAGTTCAACAAGACTTTTCCCATGTCTTCCCAACGGTTCTACTTGGCACAAACACTAATTAAACACAAAAAACAGAACCAAAACAGAGGTTAAATAAATTATTTATTACTAATCAGGATAAAAAAGAAAGGAATAAAAAGAACTGATTAAACTATTGCAGATCCAAAGTTGATCAAATATGCAATATTGGGGATGAAATATATGTGTACGCACCTCCCGACGGATGGAATCACAGCGGAGAAGCGTGGAGGTAGAATACGCAGAGGCGGCCCGACGTTGTGCCGGTGTGATTGCGCGGCCACCGGCGGCGTATATGGAGGCCGAGAACTGAAAGGGGCGGCCTGGTCATGGTAGTATGCAAAGTTCAGAGCAGTGCTGATTCCCCAGGTAAGCTGTGGATGCAGCTGATGTCTGTGAGCACACAGATGCTGCGTACACACCGGAACCGCCATTAGGCGCGCCGTGCCAGCTTAGATCAGGCGGCTTGCAGCGCCGATAGCTCGACGTCCTTGGCTATGACATCCTGGATCTCTTGCTGGTAAACGGGGCGCAGGCCTAGAGGGCGTGGCCATCTTTCCCAGTGGGATATCACCAAGCGAGAAGAAGAGAAGGCTGCACTCATTGGAAAAGGGATGGGAGGGGCCAAAGGCGAGGAACTTTGGAGGAGTTCTCGAAGGATCTGTTTCCCGAGAGAAGTAGAAACCTCCAGATTAGTGTTTCGACGGCTCGCCCAACTCGTCCCAGTTTCAATCTCAGCCGTAGATTATAGATCGGACGGTACAGATGGCCTAAAGGCAGGCACACCATCGTCACCAACTTGCATTTTTATAGGAGTAGAGATGAAGATATTGTCTTGGGGCATAAAATTTCTGAAAGAGGTATTGAAGTTGATAAAGCTAAGGTTGATGCTATTGAAAAGATGTTGTGTCCTAAGGACATTAAAGGTATAAGAAATTTCCTTGGTCATTCCGGTTTTTATAGGAGGTTCATTAAGGACTTCTCTAAAATTTCTAGGCCTCTGACTAATATCTTACAAAAAGATGTTCCTTTTGTTTTTGATGATGATTGTGTAGAAGCATTTGAAATACTTAAGAAATCTCTGATTTCTGCACCTATTGTTCAACCTCCTGATTTGAATTTACCATTTGAAATCATGTGTGATGCTAGTGGTTATGCTGTAGGGTCTGTTCTAGGACAAAGAGTTGATAAGAAATGAAATGTTATTCAATATGCTAGTAAAACTCTAGACAGTGCTCAAAGAAATTATGCTACTATTGAAAAAGAATTTTTAGCAGTTGTGTTTGCTTGTGATAAGTTCAGACCTTATATTGTTGATTCTAAAGTAACTGTTCACACTGATCATGCTGCTATTAAATATTTTATGGAAAAGAAAGATACTAAACCTAGACTTGTTAGATGGGTTCTCTTGCTACAAGAATTTGATTTGCATATTATTGATGAAAGGGAGCCGAGAACCCCGTTGCAGACAACTTGTCTAGGTTAGAGAATGTTCTTGATGACCCACTACCTATTGATGATAGCTTTCCTGATGAACAATTAGCTATCATAAATGCTTCTCGTACTTCTCCATGGTATGCTGATTATGCTATTTATATTGTTGCTAAGTTTATACCACCTAGTTTCACATACCAGCAAAAGAAAAAGTTCTTATATGATTTAAGACATTACTTCTGGGATGACTCACATCTTTATAAAGAAGGAGTAGATGGTGTTATTAGATGTTGTGTACCTGAGCATGAACAGGAACAAATCCTACGCAAGTGTCACTTCGAGGCTTATGGAGGACACCATGCCGGAGATAGAACTACACATAAGGTATTGCAATTTGGTTTTTATTGGCCTACTCTCTTCAAGGATGCCCGTAAGTTTGTCTTGTCTTGTGATGAATGTCAAAGAATTGGTAATATTAGTAGACATCAAGAAATGCCTATGAATTATTCACTTGTTATTGAACCATTTGATGTCTGGGCTTTGATTATATGGGACCGTTTCCTTCCTCTAATGGGTATACACATATTTTAGTTGTTGTTGATTACGTTACTAAGTGTGTAGAAGCTATTCCAACTAGTAGCGCTGATCATAACACCTCTATTAAGATGCTTAAAGAAGTTATTTTTCCGAGGTTTGGAGTCCCTAGATACTTAATGACTGATGGTGGTTCACATTTTATTCATGGTGCCTTTCATAAAATGCTTGCTAAGTATGATATTAATCATAGAATTGCATCTCCTTATCACCCACAGTCTAGTGGTCAAGTAGAGTTGAGTAATAGAGAGCTTAAATTAATTTTGCAAAAGACTGTTAATTGATCTAGAAAGAATTGGTCCAAGAAACTTGATGATGCATTATGGGCCTATAGAACTGCATATAAAAATCCTATGGGTATGTCTCCGTATAAAATGGTTTATGGTAAAACATGTCACTTACCTCTTGAACTAGAACATAAGGCATATTGGGCCATTAAAGAGCTCAACTATGACTTCAAACTTGCCGGTGAGAAGAGGCTTTTTGACATTAGCTCACTTGATGAATGGAGAACCTAGGATTATGAGAATGCCAATCTGTTTAAAGAAAAGGTTAAAAGATGGCATGACAAAAGAATACAAAAACATGAGTTTAATGTAGGTGATTATGTATTATTATACAACTCTCATTTAAGTTTTTTTGCAGGAAAGCTCCTCTCTAAATGGGAAGGTCCTTACGTTATCGAGGAGGTTGCTACCTCTTTTAGCACTGCATTGGTTTTCCCCGAAGAGGAAGGGATGATGCAGCAAAGTAGCGTAAGTATTTCCCTCAGTTTTTGAGAACCAAGGTATCAATCCAGTAGGAGGCTACACGCAAGTCCCTCGTACCTGCACAAAACAAATAAATCCTCGCAACCAACGCAAATAGGGGTTGTCAATCCCTATAGGGCCACTTACGAGAGTGAGATCTGATAGATATGATAAGATAATATTTTTGGTATTTTTTATTTTTATGATAAAGATGCAAAGTAAAATAAAGGTAAAGTAAAATAGCAAAGTAAATAACTAAGTAGTAGGAGATTGATATGATAAAGATAGACCCGGGGGCCATAGGTTTCACTAGTGGCTTCTCTCGAGAGCACAATTATTCTACGGTGGGTGAACAAATTACTGTTGAGCAATTGACAGAATTGAGCATAGTTAGGAGAATATCTAGGTATGATCATGTATATAGACATCACGCCCGAGACAAGTAGACCGACTCCTGCCTGCACCTACTACTATTACTCCACTCATCGACTACTATCCGGCATGCATCTAGAGTATTAAGTTAAAAATAGAGTAACGCCTTAAGCAAGATGACATGATGTAGAGGGATAGACTCATGCAATATGAAGAAAACCCCATCTTGTTATCCTCGATGGCAACAATACAATACGTGCCTTGCTGCCCTTACTGTCACCGGGAAAGGACACCGCAAGATTGAACCCAAAGCTAAGCACTTCTCCCATTGCAAGAAAGATCAATCTAGTAGGCCAAACCAAACTGATAATTCGAAGAGACTTGCAAAGATAACAAATCATACATAAAACAATTCAGAGAAGATTCAAATATTATTCATAGATAGACTTGATCATAAACCCACAATTCATCGATCTCAACAAACACACCACAAAAAGAAGATTACATCGAATAGATCTCCACAAGAGAGGGGGAGAACATTGTATTGAGATCCAAAAAGAGAGAAGAAGCCATCTAGCTACTAACTATGGACCCGTAGGTCTGAAGTAAACTACTCACACTTCATCGGAGAGGCTATGGTGTTGATGTAGAAGCCCTCCGGGATAGATGCCCCCTCCGGCGGAGCTCCGGAACAGGCCCCAAGATGGGATCTCGTCGATACAGAAAGTTACGGTGGTGGAATTAGGGTTTTGGCTCTGTCTCGGATCATTTGGGGGTACGTGGGTATATATAGGAGGAAGAAGTACGTCGGTGGAGCAACAGGGGGCCCACGAGGGTGGAGGGCGCGCCTCTAGGGTGGGGGAGGCGCGCCCCCTACCTCATGGCCTCCTGTTGATTAGATTGACGTAGGGTCCAAGTCTCCCGAGTTGTATTCGGTGAAAAAATCACGTTCCCGAAAGTTTCATTCCGTTTGGACTCCGTTTGATATTCCTTTTCTTCGAAACCCTAAAACAGGCAAAAAACAACAAATCTGGGCTGGGCCTCCGGTTAATAAGTTAGTCCCAAAAATAATATAAAAGTGGATAATAAAGCCCGATAATGTCCAAAATAGTAGATAATATAGCATGGAGCAATCAAAAATTATAGACACGTTGGAGACATATCAAGCATCCCCAAGCTTAATTCCTGCTCGTCCTCGAGTAGGTAAATGATAAAAACAGAATTTTTGATGTGGAGTGTTACTTGGCATAATTTTAATGTAATTCTTCTTAATTGTGGTATGAATATTCAGATCCGAAAGATTCAAGACAAAAGTTCATAATGTCATAAAAATAATAATACTTCAAGCATACTAACAAAGCAATTATGTCTTCTCAAAATAACATGGCTAAAGAGAATTATCCCTACAAAATCATATAGTATGGCTATGCTCTATCTTCACCACACAAAATATTTAAATCATGCACAACCCCAAGCCAAGCAATTGTTTCATACTTTTGGTGTTCTCAAAATTTTTCAATCTTCACGCAATACATGAGCGTGAGCCATGGACATAGCACTATAGGTGGAATAGAGTGGTGGTTGTGGAGAAGACAAAAAAGGGGAAGATAGTCTCACATCAACTAGGCGTATCAACGGGCTATGGAGATGCCCATCAATAGATATCAATGTGAGTGAGTAGGGATTGCCATGCAACAGATGCACTAGAGCTATAAGTATATGAAAGCTCAAAAAGAAACTAAGTGGGTGTGCATCCAACTTGCTTGCTCATGAAGACCTAGGGCAATTTGAGGAAGCCCATCATTGGAATATACAAGCCAAGTTCTATAATGAAAAATTCCCACTAGTATATGAAAGTGATAACATGAGAGACTCTCTACTATGAAGATCATGGTGCTACTTTGAAGCACAAGTGTGGTAAAAGGATAGTAACATTGTCCCTTCTCTCTTTTTCTCTCTTTTTTTATTTTTTTATTTGGGCCTTTTCTCTTTTTTATGGCCTCTTTTCTTTCTCTTTTTTTTGTCCGGAGTCTCATCCCTACTAGTGGGGGAATTATAGTCTCCATCATCCTTTCCTCACTTGGGACAATGCTCTAATAATGGTGATCATCACACTTTTATTTTTCTTACAACTCAATAATTACAACTCGAAACTTAGAACAAGATATGACTCTATATGAATGCCTCTGTCGGTGTACCTGGATATGCAATGATGCATGAGTGAGAAGTATGAAAGAATTATGAACGGTGGCTTTGCCACAAATACTATGTCAACTGCATGATCATGCTAAGCAATATGACAATGATGGAGTGTGTCATAATCGGAACGGTGGAAAGTTGCATGGCAATATATCTCGGAATGGCTATGGAAATGCCATAATAGGTAGGTATGGTGGCTGTTTTGAGGAAGGTATATGGTGGGTGTATGATACCGGCTAAAGGTGCGCGGTATTAGAGAGGCTAGAAAAGGTGGAAGGATGAGAGTGCGTATAATCCATGGACTCAACATTAGTCATAAAGAACTCATATACTTATTGCAAAAATCTACAAGTTATTGAAGCAAAGTATTACGAGCATGCTCCTTGGGGGATAGATTGGTAGGAAAAGACCATCGCTCGTTCCCGACCGCCACTCATAAGGAAGACAATCAATAAATAAATCATGCCCCGACTTCATCACATAACGGTTCACCATACATCCATGCTACGTGAATCACAAGCTTCAACACTAGTATTTCTCAAATTCACAACTACTCAACTAGCATGAATTTAATATCACCATCTCCATGTCTCAAAATAATTATCAAGTATCAAACTTATCATAGTATTCAACACACTCATAAGAATTTTTATTATTATTAATCTTGCATACCAAGCATATTAGGATTTTAAGAAAATTACCATGCTATTTAAGACTCTCAAAAATAATATAAGCGAAGCATGAGATATCAATAGTTTCTATAAAACAAATCCACCACCATGCTCTAAAAGATATAAGTGAAGCACAAGAGCAAAATTATATAAGTCAAAAGATATAAGCGAAGCACATAGAGTATCCTAAAAAATTCCAAATCATGTATGGCTCTCTCAAAAGGTGTGTACATCAAGGATGATTGTGTTAAACTAATAAGCAAAGACTCAAATCATACAAGACGATCCAAGCAAAACACATATCATGTGGTAAATAAAAATATAGCTCCAAGTAAAGTTACCGATAGAAGTAGACGAAAGAGGGGATGCCTTCCGGGGCATCCCCAAGATTTGGCTTTTAGGTGTCCTTAGATTATCTTGTGGGTTCCATGGGAATCCCCAAGCTTAGGCTCTTTCCACTCCTTGTTCCATAATCCATCAAATCTTTACCCAAAACTTGAAAACTTCACAACACAAAACTTAAAGAAGAAAATCTTGTGAGCTCCGTTAGCGAAAGAAAACAAAAGACCACTTCAAGGTACTGTAATGAACTCATTATTTATTTATATGGGTGTTATACCTACTGTATTCCAACTTCTCTATGGTTTATAAACTATTTTAGTAGCCATAGATTCATCAAAATAAGCAAACAACACACGCAAAACAGAATCTGTCAAAAACAGAACAGTCTGTAGTAATCTGTAGCTAGCGCAAGATCTGGAGCACCAAAAATTCTAAAATAAATTTCTGAACGTGAGGAATTTATCTATTAATAATATTAAAAAAGAATTAACTAAATATCACTTTCCAAATAAAAATGATAGCAGTTCTCGTGAGCGCTAAAGTTTCTGTTTTTTTACAGCAAGTTCAACAAGACTTTTTCCAAGTCTTCTCAACGGTTCTACTTGGCACAAACACTAATTAAACACAAAAACACAACCAAAACAGAGGCTAAATAAATTATTTATTACTAATCAGGATAAAAAATCAAGGAATAAAAATAAACTTGGGTTGCCTCCCAACAAGCGCTATCGTTTAACGCCCCTAGCTAGGCATAACAAGCAAGAATAGATCTAGGTATTGCCATCTTTGGTGGGCAATCCATAAGTGGCTCTCATAATAGATTCATAAGGTGATTTAATTTTCTTTCTATGAAATTGTTCCATGCCTTTCCTTAACAGAAATTGGAATCTAATATTTCCTTCCTTCATATCAATAATTGCACCAATCGTTCTAAGGAAAGGTCTACCAAGAATAATAGGACATGACGGATTGCAATCTATGTCAAGAACAATAAAATCTACGGGCACATAATTCCTATTTGCAACAATAAGAACATCATTAATTATTCCCATAGGTTTCTTAATAGTGGAATCCGCAAGGTGCAAGTTTAGAGAGCAATCATCAAAATCACGGAAACCTAACAAATCACACAAAGTTTTTGGAATCGTGGAAACACTAGCACCCAAATCACATAAAGCATAGCATTCATGATCTTTAATTTTAATTTTAATAGTTGGTTCCCACTCATCATAAAGTTTTCTTGGGATAGAAACTTCTAATTCAAGTTTTTCTTCATAAGATTGCATCAAGGCATCAACGATATATTTAATAAACGCTTTATTTTGACTATAAGCATGAGGAGAATTTAGCATGGATTGCAACAAGTAAATACAATCAATCAAAGAGCAATTTTCATAGTTAAATTCCTTGAAATCCATAATAGTGGGTTTAGCAACATCTAGGGTTTTAATTTCTTCAATCCCACTTTTATCAAATTTAGCATCAAGATCGAAAGATTCAGAATTCTTGGAACGCCTTCTAGGTAAAGATGGATCATATTCAGTCCCATCATTATCAAGATTCATATTGCAAAACAAAGATTTAATAGGGGACACATCAATAACTTTTAGATCTTCATCATTATTTTCGTAGGAACTAGAAGAACACACTTTTATAAAGGCATCTTTCTTAGCACGCATCCTAGCGGTTCTTTCTTTGCACTCATCAATAGAAATTCTCATGGATTTGAGAGACTAATTGATATCATGCTTAGGTGGAATAGATCTAAGTTTCAAAGAATCAACATAGAGAGCAATTCTATCAAAGTTCCTAGGCAAATCATCAATCTTAAGCAATTTTTCTTCAATCATAGCATTAAAATTCTTTTGCGAAGTAATAAATTATTTAATATTAGAATCAAAATCAGAGGGCATCTTTATTATAATTTCCATAAGAATTGTTGTAGGAATTACCATAATTATTAGAGGGATTACTAGGGTAAGGCCAAGGATTGAAATTTCCTCTATACGCGTTGTTACCAAAATTGTTCCTACCAACAAAATTCACATCCATAGATTCATTATTATTATCAATCAAAGTAGACAAGGGCATATCATCAGGATCAGAAGAAACACTCTTATTAACAAATAATTTCATAAGTTCATCCATCTTTCCACTCAAAACATTAATTTCTTCTATCGCATGCACCTTTTTATTAGTAGATCTTTCAGTATGCCATTGAGAATAATTAACCATAATATTATCTAGGAGTTTAGTAGCTTATTCTAAAGTGATTTCCATAAAAGTGCCTCCCGCGGCCGAATCCAAAAGATTTCTAGAAGAAAAATTCAATCCGGCATAAAATTTTTGTGTAATCATCCACAAATTTAAACCATGAGTAGGGCAATTACGTATCATTAATTTCATTCTCCCCCAAGCTTGTGAAACATGTTCATGATAAAGTTTCTTAAAATTCATAATATCGTTTCTAAGAGAGATGATCTTAGCAGGAGGAAAATACTTAGAGATAAAAGCATCTTTGCACTTGTTCCATGAATCAATACTATTTTTAGGCAAAGACGAAAACCAAGCTTTAGCACGATCTCTAAGAGAAAAAGGAAATAGCTTCAATTTAACAATATCATTATCCACATCTTTCTTCTTTTGCATGTCACATAAATCAACGAAGCTATTTAGAGGGGTAGCGGCATCTTCACTAGGAAGGCCGGAGAACGGATCTTTCATGACAAGATTCAGCAAAGCAGTATTAATTTCACAAGATTCAGCATCGGTAAGAGGAGCAATTGGAGTGCTAATAAAATCATTGTTGTTGGTATTGGTGAAGTCACATAATTTAGTATTATCTTGAGCCATCGCGATAAACAAGCAAACTAACGCACAAGCAAACAAAAGGCAAGCGGACAAAAAGGGCAAATAGAAAAAGAGAGGGAGGATAGAGAGAGAGAGGGCGAATAAAACGGCAAGGTTGAATTGGGGGAGAGGAAAACGAGAGGCAAATGGCAAATAATGTAATGCGGTAAATAAGGATATGTGATGGGTACTTGGTATGTTGACTTTTGCGTGGACCTCCCCAGCGACGGCGCCAGAAATCCTTCTTGCTACCTCTTTTAGCACTGCATTGGTTTTCCCCGAAGAGGAAGGGATGGTGCAGCAAAGTAGCGTAAGTATTTCCCTTAGTTTTTGAGAAACAAGGTATGAATCTAGTAGGAGGCTACACACAAGTCCCTCTTACCTGCACAAAACAAATAGATCCTCGCAACCAACACAAATAGGGGTTGTCAATACCTATAGGGCCACTTACGAGAGTGAGATCTGGTAGATATGACAAGATAATATTTTTGGTATTTTTATGATAAAGATGCAAAGTAAAATAAAGGCAAAGTAAAATAGCAAAGTAAATAACTAAGTAGTAGGAGATTGATATGATAAAGATAGACCCAGGGGCCATAGGTTTCACTAGTGGCTTCTCTCAAGAGCATAAGTATTCTATGGTGGGTGAACAAATTACTGTTGAGCAATTGACAGAATTGAGCATAGTTATGATAATATCTAGGTATGATCATGTATATAGGCATCACGTCCGAGACAAGTAGACTGACTCCTGCCTGCATCTACTACTATTACTCCACTCATCGACCGCTATCTAGCATGCATCTAGAGTATTAAGTTAAAACAGAGTAACGCCTTAAGCAATATGACATGATGTAGAGGGGTAGACTCATGCAATATGAAGAAAACCCCATCTTGTTATCCTCGATGGCAACAATACTGTAACGCCCTCCATGCGGCTATATCTCCCACGTGTCGAAGCACGACTTAGAGGCATAACCGCATTGAAAGCAATGTCGCAGGTGAGGTAATCTTCACACAACCCATGTAATACATAAGGGAAAGAGATACATAGTTGGCTTACAATCGTCACTGGAAAGGTGGGATTTTTACCCCACGAAAAAGTCAACAGACCGGATCTGGAGCTAGGCCGGCTCTGGCGCGCTGCGCTGGGCCAAGGAGCTGGGCCGGCCCATGCGGTAGGTCAACGGGGCGAGGCAGGGCTCCTCCCGCTCGACCCCGAGCACAGCCATGGCGGCGGCGGCGGCATAGCAGAACTCCGGCGACGGAGTGAGGCGACGGCGAGGCATGGGAGGACGAGGGAGGCCGGGAATGGGTGCGGCAGAGGCCGCAGAGTGTAGATCCGGGCTTGACTCCTCCGGATCCGGCCTCGAAGGTGGTCGACGGCGAAGAACGGCGAGCCGGGGAGGTTCAACGGCAAGGAGTTGGAGGCGGTCCGGCGACGAGGGAGGAGGCCGGCGACGAGGGACGAGGCGGTGGCGCACGGCGTCCATGGCGAGAGGTGAGGCGGCAAGGACGGGCGCACGCCTGCGGGCGTCGGCGGCGATGACCAGGCCCGTGCGGGCCGGATCTGGGCCCCGCGGGCTGCGCGGTGGTGGAAGGCGGCGGCGACACTTGGCGTTGTGGGATTGGGCGCAGCGGACGGCGGTGATGACGTGTCGCCTCCCGGTTGGTCAGGGCGACGTGGCGGCAGGGTGGATGCGTCCGCCGGCGAGACGGACATGTCCGGCGGTGCTGAGGGAGGAGTTTTAGGGTTTCGGGGAAAAGATCCGAAAACGAAAATGAAGGGGTCTATTTATAGAGGTAGAGGGAGCTAGGAAGCTCCAAATGAGGTGCGGTTTTCGACCACGTGATCGTGATCGAATGCTCTAGATGATAGAAGGGGTTTAGGTGGGTTTTAGGCCAAATTGGAAGGGTGTTGGGCTGCAACACACACGAGGCCTTAACGGTCCCTCGGTTAACCGTTGGAGTATGAAACGAAGTCCAAATGGAACGAAACTTGACAGGCGGTCTACCGGTAGTAAACCAAGGCCGCATGACAAGTCTCGGTCCAATCCGAGAACGTTTAACACCCGCACACGAAAAGAGGTGGAAAGGGACACCGGGTGACATAGGAGCACCGGATTGCAAAACGGACAACGGGGAAAATGCTCGGATGCATGAGACGAACATGTATGCAAATGAAATGCACATGATGACATGATATGGAATGCATGACACGCAAGCAATGACAAGGCAACACGGCGAATAACTGGAGGACACCTGGCACAACGGTCTCACTGCGCTACAACACTCCACCACTACGAGAGGATCTCGTCCCGAGATCTTGAATGGCACCGGAGGGAAAACGGAAGAGAAAGAGAAGAGGTAAAACTAAGTTGCTTCTTTGACAAATGAGTGAGACCAAAGAACCTTGAAAAGGTTGAGCAAAATGAAAGAAAGAAAGCAATGGAGAAGAACAAAGTTGAAAGCACTCCGTTAAGAAAGAGGAATAAGAAAGAACCGATTCGGGTAGCACTTCGGTTGAAAAGAGATGAAGACTTGATAAAATGAAAGAGCTTGAGCAAAAGGGACACAACACTCTGGTTAAATGGATAAACCAAGAAAAGAACATGATCCTGGAAAAAAGATGGGTTGAAGAGAGCAACATCACAAAGCCTCCGGAACAAAATTCAAAATGGAATGGAATGAATGAAGGGAAACAAGATCTTGAGGGAGCACGCTTACAACAAATTCTAGAACGGAGTTGTTGGAAAACCAATAACGAAAAGAATAAGCTTGATATGGTCTTATGGAATACATCTCAAAATATGAGGTGAAAACCTGCCACTCACGGGAAAAAATTGGATTGATAAGAACAAGGAGACGAGAAACTTATTTCACCGGGAGGATAAAGAAGAACTTGGGTCCTTTATAAGCACCATAAATAGCAACAATCCTTAGGGAAAGCTTTAGGTGAAATATAAACCAAGATAACTCGAATGAAGAGATTGGTGGATTTAAAATATCTCATTCTTAACAACATGTGGATCATGAAACATGAGCTCAAATTATCAAGAATGACATAATACCACCTCCACTAATACGGAAGAAAGAATTGCACTCCGGATTGCAAGATGAAGAATGCTTGAACTCCTTAGAAAACAATCTTGATGAACACTTAGAGAAGGAAATTAAATCCTTGATGAACCATCATGTAGAACCTTGATGAAGAACTCCGGTAAACAAAAGAATGATCAAACGAAAAGAAATATGAAAAGAGTAAGGTTGAATCCTTGCAATGATTTAGATGGAGCTTCGCGGCGAGATAATGCGGAAAAAAACTTGGAAATCCGGAAAAGAAAGATGAATAAAAGAAATCAAGAATTTTGATGAACCTCCGGAATAAGGAATTAATCACTTGGATGAAACAAGAATAAGAATTACATTATGCTTATCCTTCATCAATTAAATTGATGACAATCAACGGATTTGGCATACTACTTATTCTCATGGAAAGGATTAAAGAGAGGTATAACTTGAGCTTGAGAAGATCTTCAACGATCCATCGGTAGAATTTGGAAAACACGAATGCATTTATATGATAAACGAAGGAAGAAGAAACTTGGAAGAACCACCGTAAGAATTGAACATGAAAATAGCAAGAGCACAAATTCACCGGGAAGAATTGGAAAGTGAAAGAAGATACTTGAAGGAATTTAGATACAAGAGAATGAATAGATCATGAGTTGATTAGAGGATATTTGAGCGATGCACCGGTAATATTTGGAGAATGATAGCTGAAAGCTAAGAAAGAATAAATCTGAGATGATGTGCTCCGGATGATCAAACTAAAAATACTCCTGAATTTGCTCCAGATAGGTGAAAAGAATTCTCACAATGAAAAAACAACTATCAGAGGATGGCAACAAGCTAGAATGACGAATGTTTGAGAGAACGGATAAGATATGGAGGAAAAACTCTTCTTCGGTCTTCAAAATCTGAGAATGACAATGAGAAACACCACCAAGAATTGTTGAGGCACTCTGGACTGAAAAATTAGAAAGGTTGAGCCAACAATGAAAAGAATTTGACAGATCTTGGAGAAATACATTTGATTGATGATAATCATTCTTACGTCAAACTTTGAGATGAATTTGAAAATAGCTCCGGTAAAATTAGAAGAGTCAGGTAAGATCCTGGAAAAAGACCTGTGGGTTAGGGCCCACTGAAAAGAAACACCATAGAACGATTTAAAAGAGGGAATCCACCAGTTGAATTAAATGGCTAGAATGAGATAACATCCTCAAAAGAGTTTGAACGAAAGCAAAGTGGAAACACGAATCTTTGAGATATCTTGAGCACTCCAAAACAATTGAATAGCGAGAAGTGGATGATTACGAGGTGCACCAGCATGAGAAAGCATTAGAAACGAGGAAAGGATAAAGAAACACCAAAAGCTTGAATTGAATCCATCAGAGAAGAAAACAAGTGAAGAGTGACGAACTTGAAGCTCCGTTAGAATCTTCATGAGAAATCATCAGATAAGACATTGACGGAAAAGAATGGAAAGACTTCACAACAATAAAATGATACTTGATTGAGATATATGAGTCCTCGGAGAAAAAACAAGGGAGGAAGGGCAGGAAAAACAAGGACAACTTGGAACGGATTAAAGAAACACCATTGGCAAAAACTAAGTTGATCTTGCGGATGTTGAAAAGATCGGATCCACTTGAGGAGAAACACACCAGTTGAAAAGAAATTGAAATGACAAACTCGATTATCAAGAGGGATTGGTATTCACATAGGAACATGAGAACACCGCTTAGGAAAGGTATGGAATCAACACTTGACTTCGAAGCAACTCGAATACCACAACTCAGAACAAAAATGAAGGATTGGCTTGCAGAATAAGCCGGAACAAACATATGATAGAGATTCCATCCGAAGTTTTCATGGTGGGGCCTACACGGGCTCGATCGTACAGCACCATCATGTACAAGGCAGTGCACATGACATACAAAGCGTCCCCGAGTCGGCATAGCCAAGGACTCTTTAAGACACAACGAGACCACTGTAAAACCAACCATGAATGGGTGGACCACTAGACGTCGAACCCCAATTTCATATCATACATCTATCGGAAAGATATCCTAAGAGCTACTTGAATTCCCACTTATAAACTCCCGAATCTTTCCGGTTATGAAATCAGGTGTTGGGGATACAGGGGAAGCATAATATCTCACCCAAACTAGCAAATCCTACATCCAGCTGTATCCATCCTTCAACACATAACCAAGAAACCTTCGGAAATCGTTTACCTCAACCTTCGAAAAGCATCCGTTATACGAGTTATGGCAATACTCCCGAACTCCCGCCCCAGTACTGGGTGGCGTCGAGGTTATCTCACAAACAACTGCATAAAAGAGATTTTCGATGTCCGCGAACTCAAGTATTCCAGAACTGCAACGATAAAATCGTGATGACAACACCTCGAAGCTCAACTCCCCGGGACACTGCCACGACCCCTAAATGACAGGAGGCACAAAGAACAATGTTCTCGTCACAAAACCATCGGAATGATTCCAAGATACCCGTGTGATCCTAAATTTTTTTAGTGAAATTTGAGCAGAGAAGAGTCAAAACTCCACATCAGGATGCCTCACCAGAGCGGCAAAGGGACTGAGGAGTAAAAGAAGTCCTACTCTCCGATATATATAATCCTAAATGACTCAAAACATTTTTCTAGACTCAACAACGCCAGCGATTCGATCAAGCAGGGGGCTCCTAAGGTCAGGGAAGGCTCTAATTACCAACTTGTAACGCCCTCGATGCGGCTATATCTCCCACGTGTCGAAGCACGACTTAGAGGCATAACCGCATTGAAAGCAATGTTGCAAGTGAGTTAATCTTCACACAACCCATTTAATACATAAGGGAAAGAGATACATAGTTGGCTTACAATCGCCACTGGAAAGGTGAGATTTTTACCCCGTGAAAAAGTCAACGGACCGGATCTGGAGCTGGGCCGGCTCTGGCGCGCTGTGCTGGGCTAGGGAGCTGGGCCGGCCCATGCGGTAGGTCAACGGGGCGAGGCAAGGCTCCTCCCGCTCGACCCCAAGCACAGCCATGGTGGCGGCAGCGTAGCAGAACTCTGGCGACGGAGCGAGGCGATGACGAGTCATGGGAGGACGAGGGAGACCGGGAATGGGTGTGGCGGAGGGCGCAGAGTGAAGATCCGGGCTTGACTCCTCCGGATCCGTCTTCGGAGGTGGTCGGCGGCGAAGAACGACGAGCCGGGGAGGTTCGGGGGCAAGGAGTTGGAGGCGGTCCGGCGACGAGGGAGGAGGCCGGTGATGAGGGACGAGGCGGCGGCACGCGGCATCCAAGGCGAGAGGCGAGGCTGCGGGGACGGGAGCACGCCTGCGGGCGTCGGCGGCGGTGACCGGGCCCGCACGGGCCTGATCTGGGCCCCGTGGGCTGCGCGGTGGTGGAAGGCGGCGGCGACACTTGGCGCTGCGGGATTGGGCGCGGCGGACGGCGGTGATGACGTGTCACCTCCTGGTTGGTCGGGGCGACGTGGCGGCGGGGCGAACGCGTCCGCCGGCGAGACGGACATGTCCGACAGCGCTGAGGGAGGAGTTTTAGGGTTTTGGGGAAAATATCCGAAAACGAAAATGAAGGGGTCTATTTATAGAGGTAGAGGGAGCTAGGAAGCTCCAAATGAGGTGCGCTTTTCGGCCACGCGATCGTTATCGAACGCTCTAGATGATAGAAGGGGTTTAGGTGGGTTTTGGGCCAAATTGGAAGGGTGTTGGGCTGCAACACACACGAGGACTTAACGGTCCCTCGGTTAACCGTTGGAGTATCAAACGAAGTCCAAATGTCACGAAACTTGACAGGTGGTCTACCGGTAGTAAACCAAGGCCGCATGACAAGTCTCGGTCCAATCCGAGAACATTTAACACCCACACACGAAAAGAGGTACAAAGGGACACCGGGTGACATAGGAGTGCCGGATTGCAAAACGGACTACAGGGAAAATGCTCGGATGCATGAGACGAACATGTATGCAAATGAAATCCACATGATGACATGAGATGGAATGCATGACACGCAAGCAGTGACAAGGCAACACGGCGAATAACTAGAGGACACCTGGCACATCGGTCTCGGGGCGCTACAGATACAATACTTGCCTTGTTGCCCTTACTGTCACCGGGAAAGGACACCGCAAGATTGAACCCAAAGCTATGCACTTCTCCCATTGCAAGAAATATCAATCGAGTAGGCCAAACCAAACTGATAATTCGAAGAGACTAGCAAAGATAACCAATCATACATAAAAGAATTCAGAGAAGATTCATATATTATTCATAGATAGACTTGATCATAAACCCACAATTCATCAATCTCAACAAACACACCGCAAAAAGAAGATTACATCGAATAGGTCTCCACAAGAGAGGGGGAGAACATTGTATTGAGATGCAAAAAGAGAGAAGAAGCCATCTAGCTACTAACTATGGACCCGTAGGTCTGAAGTAAACTACTCACACTTCATCGGAGAGGCTATGGTGTTGATGTAGAAGCCCTCCGTGATCGATGCCCTCTCCGGCGGAGCTCCGGAACATGCCCCAAGATGGGATCTCGTGGATACAGAAAGTTATGGTGGTGGAATTAGGGTTTTGGCTCCGTCTCTGATTGTTTGGGGGTACGTGGGTATATATAGGAGGAAGAAGTACGTCGGTGGAGCAACAGGGGGGCCACGAGGGTGGAGGGCGCGCCTGGGGGGGGGGGGGCAGGCGCGCCCCCTACCTCGTGGCCTCATGTTGATTGGCTTGACATAGGGTCCAAGTCCCCTGAGTTGTATTCGGTGAGAAAATCACGTTCCCGAAGGTTTCATTCCGTTTGGACTCCGTTTGATATTCCTTTTCTTCGAAACCCTAAAACAGGCAAAAAACAGCAATTCTGGGCTGGGCCTCTGGTTAATAAGTTAGTCCCAAAAATAATATAAAAGTGGATAATAAAGCCCGATAATGTCCAAAACAATAGGTAATATAGCATGGAGAAATCAAAAATTATAGATACGTTGGAGACGTATCAGAGGTCTGATACGTCTCCGTTGTATCTACTTTTCCAAACACTTTTCCCCTTGTTTTGGACTCTAACTTGCATGATTTGAATGGAACTAACCCAGACTGACGTTATTTTCAGCAGAATTGCCATGGTGTTATTTTTGTGAGGAAATAAAAGTTCTCGGGATGACCTAAAAATCAACGGAGATTATTTTTGGAATATATAAAAAATACTGGAAGAAAGATCCACGTCAGGGGGCCCACACCCTGTCCACGAGGGTGGGGGGCACCCTACCCCCTGGGCGCGCCCCCTGCTTTGTGGGTCCCCTGACGCTCCATCGACCTCAACTCCAACTCCATATATTCGTGTTCGGGGAGAAAAAAATCAGAGAGAAGAATTCATCACGTTTTACGATACGGAGCCGCCACCAAGCCCTAAACTCTCTTGGGAGGGCTGATCTAGAGTCCGTTCGGGGCTTCAGAGAGGGGAATCCGTCGCCATCATCATCATCAACCTTCCTCGATCACCAATTTCATGATGCTCACCGCCGTGCGTGAGTAATTCCATCATAGGCTTGTGGGACGGTGATGGGTTGGATGAGATTTATCATGTAATCGAGTCAGTTTTGTTTGGGATTGATCCGTAGTATCCACTATGTTCTAAGATTGATGTTGCTATGACTTTGCTATGCTTAATGCTTGTCACTAGGGCCCGAGTGCCATGATTTCAGATCTGAACCTATTATGTTTTCATCAATATATGAGAGTTCTTGATCCTATCTTGCAAGTCTATAGTCACCTATTATGTGTTATGATCCGTTAACCCGGAAGTGACAATAATTGGGATACTTACCGGTGATGACCGTAGTTTCAGGAGTTCATGTATTCACTATGTGTTAATGCTTTGGTCCGGTACTCTATTAAAAGGAGGCCTTAATATCCCTTAGTTTCCAATAGGACCCCGCTGCCACGGGAGGGTAGGACAAAAGATGTCATGCAAGTTCTTTTCCATAAGCACGTATGACTATATTCGGAATACATGCCTACATTACATTGATCAACTGGAGCTAGTTCTGTGTCACCCTAGGTTATGACTGTTACATGATCGATCACATCTGGCATAATTCTCCATCACCGATCCATTGCCTACGAGCTTTTCCTATATTGTTCTTCGCTTATTTACTTTTCCGTTGCTACTATTACAATCACTATAAAACCAAAAAATATTACTTTTGCTACCGTTACCACTACTATCATATTACTTTGCTACTAAATACCTTGCTGCAGATATTAAGTTTCCAGGTGTGGTTGAATTGACAACTCAGCTGCTAATACTTGAGAATATTCTTTGGCTCCCCTTGTGTCGAATCAATAAATTTGGTTGACTACTCTACCCTTGAAAACTGTTGCGATCGCCTATACTTGTGGGTTATCAAGACTATTTTCTGGCGCTGTTGCCGGGGAGCATAGCTCTATTCTTTGAGTCACTTGGGATTTATATCTATTTATCACTATGAAGAACTTGAAAGATCCAAGAAGCAAGATTTATCCCTCAACTACGAGGGGACGTAAGGAACTGCCACTAGCTATGCACTTGATTCACCTTTTGTTTTGAGTAAGCTTGCGACACCTAAACCTGCTTCTGCTATTAATTCTGATATGTTGCATGTTATTGATGATGCTACTTCTGCTTTGCATGATACTTATGATGGAACTACTTCTATGCTTGATACTATTGTGCCACTTGGTAAATTTCTTGATGAAAAACTTGCTAGGGCTAGAGAGAATGAAATTATTGAAACTAATAATATTGATGAAAGTGATGAGGAAGATTCTCCCCCTAGATATGAATTTCCTGTTGTTCCTGAGGGTTATGTTATGGATGAAGAAATTGCTAGAGACTATCTTGCTTGCAATGATAGAAGTGATCTTAAGAAATTATTAGCTAAGCTAAAAGAAAAATCTCTGAATGCTAGAATGAAATATGATCCTGCTTATGCTACTTCACCTATCTTTATTACTGATAAGGATTATGATTTCTCAGTCGATCCCGAGTTAATTACTTTGGTTGAATCTGATCCTTTTTATGGCTATAAATCTGAAACTGTTGTGGCACATCTTACTAAATTAAATGATATAGCTACCCCGTTTACTAATGATGAGAAAACTCGCTACTACTATATCCTTAAATTATTTCCATTCTCATTAAAGGGTGATGCTAAGATATGGTTTAATTTTCTTGATCCTGGTTGTGTGCGTAGTCCCTAGGATATGATTTACTACTTCTCTGCTAAATATTTCCCCACTCATAAGAAACAAGCTGCCTTAAGGGAAATATATAATTTTGTGCAAATTGAAGAAGAGAGTCTCCCACAAGCTTGGGGGAGGCTTCTCCAATTACTTAATGCTTTGCTTGATCATCCTCTCAAGAAAAATGAAATACTTGATATCTTTTATAATGGACTAACTGATGCTTTCAGAGATTACCTGGATAGTTGTGTTGGTTGCGTTTTCAGGGAAAGAACTGTTGATCAAGCAGAAATTCTATTTAATAATATGTTGACTAATGAAAATAATTGGACACTTCCTGAACCAACTCTTAAGCCAACTCCGAAGAAGAGGGGTATTCTATTTCTCAGTCCTGAAGATATGCAAGAGGCAAAGAAATCTATGAAAGAAAAGGGTATTAAAGCTGAAGATGTTAAGAATTTACCTCCTGTTGAAGAAATACATGGTCTTAATTCATCACCTATTGAAGAAACACACGGTCTTGATAACCCGACACAGGTAGTAAAGGTAAATTCTCTCTACAGATATGATAAAGCTGAAATCCCTCCTGCTAAGTTTGCTAGCCAATGTTTGGATGAATTTGATAACTTTATGGTCAAGTAAGAAGATTTTAATGCTTATGTTGGTAGACAATTGAAACATAATGCTTACATGATTGAACACTTGAGTGATTATATGGCTAGTGTTAAAGGTGAACTTAAACTTATTAGTAAACATGCTTCTATGGTTACCACTCAAGTAGAACAAGTACTTAAAGCTCAGAATGATTTGCCCAATGAATTGAATAGTAAAAATAATGACTTTGCTGTTAGAGTTGCAACTAGAGGAGGTAAAGTGACTTAGGAACCTTTGTATCCTAAGGGTCATCCTAAGATAATTGAGCAAGATTCTTAGAGAATTAATATTGATGCACCTAGTCCTTCTAAAAGGAAGAAAAAGAAAAATGATAGGACTTTGCATGCTTCTAGTGAACCTGTTGTAGACACACCTGAGAATCCCAATGATATTTCTATTTCTGATGCTGAAACACAATCTGGTAATGAACATGAACCTAGTGGTAATGTTAATGATGATGTTCATGTTGATGCTCAACCTGGTAATGATAATGATGTAGAGGTTGAACCTGCTGTTGATCTTGATAACCCACAATCAAAGAATCAACGTTATGACAAGAGAGACTTTTTTGCTAGGAAGCACGGTAAAGAAAGAGAACCATGGGTTCAAAAACCCATGCCTTTTCCTCCTAAACCATCCAAGAAAAAGGATGATGAGGATTTTGAGCACTTTGCTGAAATGATTAGACCTATCTTTTAGCGTATGCGTTTGACTGATATGCTTAAAATGAATCCTTATGCTAAATATATGGAGGAAATTGTTACTAATAAAAGAATGATACCAGAAGCTAAAATTTCCACCATGCTTGCTAATTACACTTTTAAGGGTGGAATACCAAAGAAACTAGGAGATCCAGGAGTACCAACTATACCATGCTCCATTAAAAGAAACTATGTTAAAACTGCTTTATGTGATCTTGGAGCCGGTGTTAGTGTTATGCCTCTCTCTTTATCTCATAGACTTGAGTTGAATAAGTTGACACCTACTGAAATATCTTTGCAAATGGCTGACAAATCAACTGCTATACCTGTCGATATTTGTGAGGATGTGCCTGTTGTGGTTGCAAACGTTACTATTTTAACAGACTTTGTTATTCTTGATATTCCCGAGGACGATAGTATGTCTATTATTCTTGGAAGACCCTTTTGAATACTGCAGGGGCTGTTATTGATTGCACCAAAGGCAATGCCACTTTTCATGTTAATGGTAATGAGCATACGGTACACTTTCCGAGGAAACAACCTCAAGTCCACAGTATCAATTCTATTAGAAAAATTTCAACAATTACTATTGGAGGTTTTGAATTTCCTCTTCCTACTGTCAACAAGAAATATGATATTCTTATTGTTGGGGATGTGCATAACCCCATTGAGGTAACCTAGTGTTATTCGAAAATTCTCCGGTTTCATGTTATTCTAAATGAGTTTGTTAACAAGACCTGATCAACCTTGTTAGTGGATTCCTTTTGATGAGCATGAGATGGATGAATTTACAAGGCACAACCTTCTATACCCTCTTTTTACTTTCTGTTATTTATATTAATAATGCCAAAATTAGTATTTTCTATTTGTTTTCTGAATTATACATGCAATAAAAAATACCCCGAAAATAAAAGTTCTCCAAATGCCCTGAAAATTACATATGATTTTTTCTAGAATATTTGAGAATATTTGGCACTGAGAACACAACAGGGGGAGCAAGCACCGGGCCACGAGGGTCCAGGGCGCGCCCACCCCCTGGGCGTGCCCCTGCCTCGTGGGACCATGGTGGCTCCCCTCCACTTATTCTAGCTACCACACACTCCTTCTTCCTCCCAAAAAATCACCAACCAGCTCAAACCTGAGTTCTTGCTCATCTTGCTGCCATTTTCGATCTCCTTGCTCAAAGCTCCATTCACAAAACTGCTTTGGGGGATTGTTCTTTGGTATGTGACTCCTCCAATGGTCCAATTAGTTTTTGTTCTAGTGCTTTATTCATTGCAAATTTTTGCTACTTAGGTGACCCTGTTCTTGAGCTTGCATGTCAAATTTATATGGTCAAAAGCAATGTTCAAGAAATCATTAACTGGTAGCTGCTCGATTAGTTTAGGAGTAGCGATTAATCGGTGAATCGGCCTATTAACCGGAATAATCGGTCGACCATTAATCACTAGATTGAATAGAAACTTGCCAACATATATTTAGATTTTTTAATGTATTATACCATACTCTCATGCTCCCAGCTATGTAGTATACCAAAATATGCTGCCATACACATATGAAAAGCATAGAGAGGAGGTAAAATTATTAATCCTATCTATTAAGGAGCGGCATGGGGCCGGAAGGGGTTATGTGTCAAAATTTTGGGTTTTGTTTCCCCACCCGTTAATGAGCCAGCATGGATTAATCGGCATGACAACTGATTAATCGGTCTAACTGGCCAATTAATTGGCCTGACAAGTTAACATGATGAATAGGTGTTATTCAATTCGGCCATGCTATGAGTAGCGATTAACTGGCCCACTAACTGATTAATCGGGTGAATTCTTGAACAGTGGTCAAAAGTAGTTTTAATGCATGATATATCCTCTAGGCACTTGTAGGAGTAGTTGCTATCAATTTTGTTGAGTTTGGTTCACTTTTATTTTGAGTTGCTAAAAATTTTAGAAAATTTCAGAAAAAGATGAAGAGATTCTTGAGGGGCTCATCGAGCCGAAGCTTGAAGGATAAACAAAATGAAGAGAACAAGAAGCCCAAGTATAATCTCCATCGCACCATGGAGGTTCGGCCGTGTGAATGGCCTTGTGATGATTTCTTGAGAGCAGCTAGGATTTATGATGATTTCTATGAATTGGCTGAGAATGCAGGCCTCACTGTGTTCCTCCACGACCAACGCGAACAGTATCTCTTACTCACCAATACCTTTGTGCAAAACTTTCATTTCCATTCTAGGAGCTCACTAATGACCCAAAAGTATAGGGGATCTATCGTAGTCCTTTCGAGAAGTAAGAGTGTCGAACCCAACGAGGAGCAGAAGGAAATGATAAGCGGTTTTTAGAAAGGTATTCTCTGCAAGCACAGAAATTATCGGTAACAGATAGTTTTGTGATAAGGTAATTTGTAACGAGTAACAAGTAATCAAAGTAAATAAGGTGCAACAAGAGGGCCCAATCCTTTTTGTAGCAAAGGACAAGCCTGGACAAACTCTTATATGAAGTAAAGCGCTCCTGAGGACACATGGGAATTATCGTCAAGCTAGTTTTCATCACGTTCATATGATTCACGTTCGGTACTTTGATAATTTGATATGTGGGTGGACCAGTGCTTGGGTGCTGTCCTTACTTGGACAAACATACCACTTATCATTAACCCCCATTGCAAGCATCCACAACTACAAAAGAAGTATTAAGGTAAACCTAACCATAGCATGAAACATATGGATCCAAATCAGCCCCTTACGAAGCAACGCATAAACTAGGGTTTAAGCTTCTGTCACTCTGGCAACCCATCATCTACTTATTACTTCCCAATGCCTCCCTCTGGCCCAAACAATGGTGAAGTGTCATGTAGTCGATGTTCACATGACACCACTAGAGGGATGACAACATACATCTCATCAAAATATTGAACAAATACCAAATTCACATGACTACTAATAGCAATACTTCTCCCATGTCCTCAGGAACAAACGTAACTACTCACAAAGCATATTCATGTTCATAATCAGAGGGGTATTAATATGCATAATGGATCTGAACATATGATATTCCACCAAGTAAACCAACTAGCATCAACTACAAGGAGTAATCAACACTACTAGCAACCCACAGGTACCAATCTGAGGTTTGGATACAAAGATTGGATACAAGAGATGAACTAGGGTTTGAGATGAGATGGTGCTAGTGAAGATGTTAATGGAGATTGACCCCCTCCCGATGAGAGGATCGTTGGTGATGACGATGGTGATGATTTCCCCCTCCCGGAGGGAAGTTTCACCGGCAGAATGGCTCTACCGGAGCCCTAGATTGGTTCCGCCTCGTGGCGGCAGAGTCTCGTCCCGAAAGCTTGCTTATGATTTCTTTTCCTCGACGAAAGACTCCATATAGCAGAAGATGGGCATCGGAGGGCCACCAGGGGGCCCACGAGGCAGGGGGCTCCCCCAGGGGGTAGGGCGCGTCCCCACCCTCGTGGCTGGTGAGTGGCCCCCCTTTGGTACTTCTTGCGCTCAGTATTTTTTATATATTCTGGAAATAACTCCCGTGAAGTTTTAGGGCTTTTGGAGCTGTGCAGAATAGGTCTCTAATATTTGCTCCTTTTCCAGCCCAGAATCCCAGCTGCCAGCATTCTCCCTCTTCATGTAAACCTTGTAAAATAAGAGAGAATAGGCATAAGTATTGTGACATAATGTGTAATAACAACCCATAATGCAATAAATATCGATGTAAAAGCATGATGCAAAATGGACATATCAACTCCCCCAAGCTTAGACCTCGCTTGTCCTCAAGTGAAAGCCGAAATCGAAAAATATGTCCACATGTTTAGAGATAGAGGTGTCGATAAAAATAAAATACAGACATGAGGGAATCATGTTCATTCTTAGAACAACAACATATATATACATATTTTTTTTTCATATGATCTCTTATGCTAAAGTAATAATTCAATCACAATTTCAAGTATGAATCATAAACTACATTGAGAACCAACAAACTCTAACCTCAGTCATTGAGGCAATTGCAATTTATTATAACATAGGAAAGAGTCAATATAAGAGCTTTTCAGCAAGTCCACATACTCAGCCATCTTTTAGTCTTTCACAATTGCTAACACTCACGCAATATTTATGGGTATGAAGTTTTAATCGGACACAGAGAAAGATAGGGGCTTATAGTTTTGCCTCCCAACGTTTTACCTCAAGGGTAATATGAACAATAATAGTTCATGAAGACTCACATGCAATTAGCTATATATATATATTAGGATCTTTCCAACATATTGTGCTTGCCAAAGGATAAAATGTAAAAAGTAAAGGTGAAGATCACCATGACTCTTATATAAGGTAGAAGATAAAAGTAAAAGATAGGCCCTTCGCAGAGGGAAGCAGAGGTTGTCATGCGCTTTTATGGTTGGATGCACAAAATCTTAATGCGAAAGAACGTCACTTTATATTGCCACTTGTGATATGAACCTTTATTATGCAGTCCGTCGCTTTTATTTCTTCCACATCACAAGATCGTATAAAGCTTATTTTCTCCCACACCAATAAGTCATACATATTTAGAGAGCAATTTTTTATTGCTTGCACCGATGACAACTTACTTGAAGGATCTTACTCAATCCATAGGTAGGTATGGTGGACTCTCATGGAAAAACTGGGTTTAGGGATATTTGGAAGCACAAGTAGTATCTCTACTTGGTGCAAAGAAATTGGCTAGCATGAGAGAGTAAGGCAAGCTCAACATGTTGGACGATCCATGACAATATAATTCATATCGGATGAAAGAAAACATAACCCATTACGTTGTCTTCCTTGTCCAATGTCAACTCTTAGCATGTCATAATTTAATGAGTGCTCACAATCATAAAAGATGTCCAAAATAGTATATTTATATGTGAACATCTCTTTCTTTATTACTTCTTGTTCATTGCAACGATGACCAAAACTATGTTTTTCAACCCTCAACAACTTTTATTCATCATACTCTTTATATGTGAAGTCATTACTCTCCATAAGATCCATATGATCTCTTTATTTATTTTTATTCTTTCTCTTTTATTTTTATTCCCTCAAGATCATAGCAAAATAATCAAGCCCTTGACTCAACACTAATCTTTATTATATATAGCTCACGGACTCGATTACATAGAAGGATCATGAAGCAAAACTCACAACTAGATCATACTAAAACTTTATTCTACTAGATCAAGATATTCTCAAAAGGATCGAACTAAGAAAAATGATAAAGATAAAAGTGATGGTGATACAATACCGGGGCACTCCCCCAAGCTTGGCAGCTGCCAAGGGGAGTGCCCATACCAGATACTCAGTTCTTCTTTGTTGGTGAAGAGGGTGGAGTTGTTGATGATGTAGGCTTGTCGTCCCTCTTCCAAGGCATAGGCTCACTATCATAGAAGGATGATCGATTCTCCCGAATCCTCAAATCTGCAGCCAAACTCATCCTCTTGAATCTATATTCATACTCACAGTTTTGATTCTGCAGGTCATAGATCTGGGCTTGGAGGTGCTCGATTTTCTCATGAAGCTTGAAGATGGCCTCCCCAATGTCCTTGATGTCCAGCTTGTGCTTGTTGGTGAACTCCGTGATCATAATGTGGTTGGAGTCGAGTCCACGCTCCACCATCTCCTGACACTTGAAAACTTGTTGTTCCAATGCCTCGAGCCTTGCCTCCGTGCTTCCGGTCCTCCTTGGTCCCTCAACGTCACGGATGTGCAACAACCCCTCACGCATCTCAATGGTTTGAAGGTGTTGCAGCACCTTCGCGAGGTAGGGGTTGATGACCTTCTCGAAGAACTTGTCCTTGGGGGCACTTGAAGACGACATGACGACCTAGATTTGTCAGAAAAACAGTTCGAAACAAAGACAAGAGATATTTGCGTGATACGGTGATCAAAACTTTCGGGAGATTATATAATGAATTTTTACCGACCAAAAGAAGTATTGTGTAAGAAAACGGAGTCCGGAGAGTACACGAGGTGCCCACGAGGCAGGGGGTAGGGAACGCCTCCCACCCTCGTGGAAGTCTCGTGTCCATCCCGGACTGCTTCTTATTTTCCTATTTTTCTAAATATTCCAAAATGGAGAAAAATTGCCATTAGAACTGTTTCGGAGTCAGTTTACTTACTGTACCACATACCTATTCCTTTTCGATGTCTGAGACGTTCTGGAAAGTGTCCCTTATGTATTCCTCCGGGGTTACAGTTTCAATGATATTAGTTTCAACATTTATAGGATAACCTGAGATATAATATTTGATTCTTTGACCATTCACCACCCTCGGATTTGTGCCTTCGAAGTTGTTGATTTGTATGGCACCAGAATGATAGACCTCCTCGATAACATAAGGACCTTCCCATTTAGAGAGAAGTTTGCTTGCAAAAAATCTTAAACGGGAGTTTTATAGCAATACATAATCACCTACATTAAACTCACGCTTTTGTATCCTTTTATCATGCCATATTTTAACTTTTTCTTTAAACAATTTGGCATTTTCATAGGCTTGGGTTCTCCATTCATCAAGTGAGCTAATGTCAAATAACCTCTTCTCACCGGCAAGTTTGAAATCATAATTGAGCTCTTTAATGGCCCAATATGCCTTATGTTCTAGCTTAAGAGGTAAATGACATGCTTTACCATAAACCATTTTATACGGAGACATACCCATAGGATTTTTATATGCAGTTCTATAATCCCATAATGCATCATCAAGTTTCTTCGACCAATTCTTTCTAGATCTATTAACATTCTTTTGCAAAATCAATTTAAGCTCTCTGTTACTCAATTCTACTTGACCACTAGACTGTGGGTGATAAGGAGGTGCAATTCTATGATTTACGTCATACTTAGCAATCATTTTACGAAAGGCACCATGAATAAAATGTGAACCACCATCAGTCATTAAATATCTAGGGACTCCAAACCTCGGGAAAATAACTTCTTTAAGCATCTTAATAGAGGTGTTATGATCAGCACTACTAGTTGGAATAACTTCTACCCACTTAGTAACGTAATCAACAACAACTAAAATATGTGTATACCCGTTAGAGGAAGGAAAGGGTCCCATATAATCAAAGCCCCAAACATCAAATGGTTCAATAACAAGTGAATAATTCATAGGCATTTCTTGACGTCTACTAATATTACCAATTCTTTGACATTCATCACAAGACAAGACAAACTTACTGGCATCCTTGAAGAGAGTAGGCCAATAAAAACCGGATTGCAATACCTTGTGTGCAGTTCTATCTCCAACATGGTGTCCTCCATAAGCCTCGGAGTGACACTTGCGTAGGATATGTTCCTGTTCATGCTCAGGTACACAACGTCTAATAATACCATCTACTCCCTCTTTATAAAGATGTGGGTCATCCCAAAAGTAATGTCTCAAATCATAGAAGAACTTTTTCTTTTGCTGGTATGTGAAACTAGGCGGTATAAATTTAGCAACAATATAGTTAGCATAATCAGCATACCATGGAGCAGTACGAGAAGCATTTATGACATTTAATTGTTCATCGGGAAAGCTATCATCAATAGGTAGTGGGTCATCAAGAACATTCTCTAATCTAGACAAGTTGTATGCAACGGGGTTCTCAGCTCCCTTTCTATCAATAATATGCAAATCAAATTCTTGTAGCAGGAGAACCCATCTAATAAGTCTAGGTTTAGCATCTTTCTTTTCCATAAGATATTTAATAGCAGCATGATCAGTGTGAATAGTTACTTTAGAATCAATAATATAATGTTTGAACTTATCACAAGCAAAAACAACTGCTAAGAATTCCTTTTCAGTAGTAGCGTAATTTCTCTGGGCATTGTCTAGAGTTTTACTAGCATATTGAATAACATTTAATTTCTTATCAACTATTTGTCCTAGAACAGCACCTACAGCATAATCACTAGCATCACACATAATTTCAAAGGGTAAATTCCAATCAGGTGGCTGAACATTAGGTGCAGAAATTAATGCTTTCTTAAGTATTTCAAATGCTTCTACACAATCATCATCAAAGACAAAAGGAATATATTTTTGTAATAGATTAGTCAGAGGCCGAGAAATTTTTGAGAAGTCCTTAATGAACCTCCTATAAAAACCAGCGTGACCGAGGAAGCTTCTTATACCTTTAATTTCTTTGGGACATGGCATCTTTTCAATAGCATCAACTTTAGCTTTATCAACTTCAATACCTCTTTCAGAAATTTTATGCCCCAAGACAATACCTTCATTAACCATAAAGTGGCATTTCTCCCAATTCAAAACAAGATTGCTTTCTTCACATCTTTGCAAAACTCGATCAAGGTTGATCAAGCAATCATCAAAAGAGGATCCATAAACGGAGAAATCGTCCATGAAAACCTCACATATCTTTTCACAAAAGTCAGAAAATATAGCCATCATACATCTTTGAAAGGTAGCAGGTGCATTACATAAACCAAAAGGCATACGTATATAAGCAAAAGTACCGAAAGGGCAAGTAAAAGTGGTCTTAGCTTGATCATCAGCTTACACAGGTATTTGAGAGAAACCAGAGTAACCATCTAGAAAGAAAAAATGTGTATGTTTGGATAATCTTTCTAGCATCTGATCAATAAAAGGTAAGGGGTAATGATCTTTTTAGTAGCCTTATCTAATTTGAGGAAATCAATTACCATCCTATAACCTGTAATAATTCTTTGCGGAATCAATTCATCTTTATCATTAGGAACAACCGTAATACCTCCCTTCTTAGGGACACAATGGACATGACTTACCCACTGACTATCAGCAACGGGATAAATTATACCTGCCTCAAGGAGCTTTAGTATTTCTTTTCTTACCACTTCTTTCATCTTAGGATTCAGCCGTCGTTGGTGATCAATAACTGGTTTGGCGTTTTTCTCCAAATTTATTTTGTGTTGACATAGAGTGGGACTAATGCCCTTAAGATCATCAAGAGTATATCCAATAGCAGCACGGTGCTTCTTCAGAGTTTTCAATAATTTCTCTTCCTCCTTCTTTGAAAGGTTGGCACTAATAATAACATGATTTATCTTCTTTTCATTAAGATAAGCATATTTAAGAGTATCAGGTAATGGTTTAAGCTCAAACACGGGATCACACTTGCGTGGAGGAGGATCCCCTAGGATTTCAACAGGCAAGTTAGAATAGGTCACTGTTTAAAGAATACTTCATCTATTTCCCTTCTTTCATTCATAAACATATCATTTTCATGGTCTAGCAAATATTGTTCTAAAGGATCATTAGTACGCACAACAATAGAAGCAAGACCAATAATTTCATCTTTGCTAGGCAATTCTTCATCATGGGGTTGTCTACGAAATTTAGAAAAATTAAACTCATGAGACATATCATCCAAACCAATAGTAACAACATCCTTCTTGCAATCTATCTTAGCATTAACAGTATTCAAGAAGGGTCTACCAAATATAATGGGACAAATGTTATCTTGAGGGGAACCAAGAACAAGAAAATTAGCAGGATATTTAACTTTCCCACACAAGACTTCAACATCTCTAACAATCCCAACTGGTGAAATAGTATCTCTATTGGCAAGCTGAATTGTAACATCTATATCTTCTATCTCAGCTGGTGCAATATCATGCATAATTTCTTTGCATAAGGATATAGGTATTGCACTAGCACTAGCACCCATATCACATAAGCCATGATAGCAATGATCTCCTATTTTAACAGAAATAACAGACATGCCTACAACAAGTCTATGTTTATTTTTAGTATCAAGGCCTAGCAATTCTAGCAGCTTCATCACAGAAGTAAATAACATGCCCATCAATATTATCAGCCAAGAGATCTTTAAACATATCAATATTAGGTTCAACTTTAACTTGCTCAGGGGGTTTGTGTGTCCTAATATTACTTTTGTTGACTACAGTTGAAGCTTTAACTGATCCTTTATTCTAACAAGGAAAGGTGTTTTCTCAACATAAGCAGTAGAAACAACAGGATCATTATAAATGATAGTCTTTTCTTCAACTTTAATAGGTGCAACTACTTTTGTTTCAATGGGAGGATTATATTTAAACCACTTCTCCTTAGGGAGATCAACATGAGTAGCAAAGGATTCACAGAAAGAAGCTACTATCTCAGAGTCAAGTCCATATTTAGTGCTAAATTTATGCAAAACATCGGTATCCATAAAAGATTTAACACAATCAAACTTAGGTGTTATAACTGACTCCTTACCTTTGTCGATATCCCAATCTTCAGAGTTGCGTTTAATTCTCTCCAATAAATTCCACTTGAATTCAATAGTCTTCATCATAAAGGAACCTGTACAAGAAGTATCAAGCATGGAGCGATTGTTGTTAGAAAGCCGAGCATAAAATTTTTGAATAACCATTTCTCTTGAGAGCTCATGTTTGGGGCATGAATATAACATTGACTTAAGTCTCCCCCAAGCTTGAGCGATGCATTCTCCTTCGCGAGGCCAAAAATTATATATATAATTATGATCACGATGAACAAGATGCATAGGATAAAACTTCTGATGGAATTCCACTTTCAACCGTTTGTAGTCCCATGATCCCATATCATCACATAGCCTATGCCATGTAAATGCATCTCCCTTCAAAGATAAAGGGAAGACTTTCTTCTTGATAACATCATCAGGCATACCTGCAAGCTTAAATAATCCACAAACTTCATCCACATAGATTAAGTGTAAATCGGGATGCAATGTTCCATCTCCTGCAAAAGGATTAGCTAGCAGTTTCTCTATCATACCCGAAGGAATTTCGAAGTAAAAATTTTCAGTAGGTTCAGTAGGTTGAGGGGTAACTAATTGTGGTTCCGGACGAGGTGAAGATACCCCGAACAAACCCCTCAAAGGATTACTTTCCATAGTAACAAGTGACAGTAAATTTCAGCACACTATATAAATTTTTCCTTGCCAAATTCCACCTACCAAAGGCGTTTCACTCCCCGGCAACGGCGCCAGAAAAGAGTCTTGATGACCCACAAGTATAGGGGATCTGTCGTAGTCCTTTCGATAAGTAAGAGTGTCGAACCCAACGAGGAGCAGAAGGAAATGATAAGCGGTTTCCAACAAGGTATTTTGTGCAAGCACGGAAATTATCGGTAACAGATAGTTTTGTGATAAGGTAATTTGTAACGAGTAACAAGTAATAAAAGTAAATAAGGTGCAGCAAGATGGCCCAATCCTTTTTGTAGCAAAGTACAAGCCTGGACAAACTCTTATATGAATTAAAGCGCTCCCGAGGACACATGGGAATTATCGTCAAGCTAGTTTTCATCACGTTCATATGATTCGCGTTCGGTACTTTGATAATTTTATATGTGGGTGGACCGGTGCTTGGGTGTTGTCCTTACTTGGACAAACATCCCACTTATGATTAACCCCCATTGCAAGCATCCGCAACTACAACATAAGTATTAAGGTAAACCTAACCATAGCATGAAACATATGGATCCAAATCAGCCCCTTACGAAGCAACACATAAACTAGGTTTAAGCTTCTGTCACTCTAGCAACCCATCATCTACTTATTACTTCCCAATGCCTCCCTCTAGGACCAAACAATGGTGAAGTGTCATGTAGTCGACGTTCACATGACACCACTAGAGGGATGACAACATACATCTCATGAAAATATCGAACGAATACCAAATTCACATGACTACTAATAGCAAGACTTCTCCCATGTCCTCAGGAACAAACGTAACTACTCACAAAGCATATTCATGTTCATAATCCGAGGGTTATTAATATGCATAATGGATCTGAACATATGATCTTCCACCAAGTAAACCAAGTAGCATCAACTACAAGGAGTAATCAACACTACTAGCAACCCACAGGTACCAATCTGAGGTTTGGATACAAAGATTGGATACAAGAGATGAACTAGGGTTTGAGATGAGATGGTGCTGGTGAAGATGTTGATGGAGATTGACCCCCTCCCGATGAGAGGATCGTTGGTGATGACGATGGTGATGATTTTCCCCTCTCGGAGGGAAGTTTCCCCGGCAGAACAGCTCTACCAGAGCCCTAGATTGGTTCCACCTCGTGGCGGCGGAGTCTCGTCTCGAAAGCTTGCTTATGATTTTTTTCTCCACGAAAGACTCCATATAGCAAAAGATGGGCATCGGAGGGCCACCAGGGGGCCTACGAGGCAGGGGGCGCGCCCAGGGGGTAGGGCGCGCCCCCACCCTTGTGGCTGGTGAGTGGCCCCCCTCTGGTACTTCTTGTGCTTAGTATTTTTTATATATTCTGGAAATAACTCCCGTGAAGTTTCAGGGCTTTTGGAGCTGTGCAGAATAGGTCTCTAATATTTGCTCCTTTTCCAGCCCAGAATCCCAGCTGCCAGCATTCTCCCTCTTCATGTAAACCTTGTAAAATAAGAGAGAATAGGCATAAGTATTGTGACATAATGTGTAATAACAGCCCATAATGCAATAAATATCGATGTAAAAGCATGATGCAAAATGGACGTATCACTCACCACCTACGGTGCAATTTTATTTATATGATGAGCATAAGGAGATGTCACTTCGTGATTTTTGTCGGGTTTGTTTGATCCCTTTTGAGGGCAGTGTAGAGGAACCACATCATGGCGATGTGGACGGGTTTATTGATACAATTGATGTAGGGGAAATGAGGAAAGTTTCCGATGCAAGAATTACTAGCATACATTTTCCTGTTTTATGTTACTTTGCAATATTTGCTAGTAGATGCTTAATTCGTCATGGAAACTGTGGCAACCTTAGTGCCCCTGATATTGTTATTTTGTGCCATGCCTTGTTCCGTGATGACACATTTAGTATGGGCGCTATTGTTGCAAAGAGGTTAAATCTGAACCATACTAAGGGTCCTATCTTGGGAGGTATCTTCGCCTCGCGCCTCGCTGCACATTTTAACATACCTATTAGGCATTATGAGAAGGAAGAGAAGTTGCTGCCTCCTGTTTTTCTAGACTATAAGAGTATGGTAGCACATGATTTTATCGTTAATGTCGGTGTACTAGAGTAGGGGTACCCTAGTATCCCGAACTCGTGCACGGGCAGTTGCAGCGCCCCGCGGCAAGGCTTGCCGGATGACCGCCAGGGTCGTCCGTGGGTTCCCTTGGAGCCCCTTCAAGAACAAAGTATTCAAGATGAAGAGACAAGGCCCCGGCAAGAGGATCTTGCCGGGAAGAGACAAGGCCCCGGCAAGAGGAGCTTGCCGGGAAGGCCAACCACGGCACATCAAGAAACTTGCCGCAATGCACCGCACGTCCCGGCAAGGTCCGGTGAACGACAAGCTTCTGGACTCGACAAGACGACGACCCCGACAAGGTACTCGCCGGGGGCCTGCTGCCACTCTGTACCCATGCTCCAGCGCACCCACCCGCGTGTCGCCATGAGGCTTCCTCAGGGGCACGTGGCAGGAGCCTGTGCAGCCAGGGGTACGCGGTGGCAAGTGGAGATGAAGAGAAGTCCATCGTGGCAAACGGTGGCGCTCCTAACGGTCACTTTTTGCACTGTTTAGGCAACTCAGACGGGCATTCAATGACCTTGTCCCCTGCCGTCAGAGTTAGGTAGGGTGCATTTTGTCCACAGTAGCGGTAGCTGCACCTACCGCATCCTTTTCCATTTTTACCCTTCTAGTCTATGTTGCCACCTGTCGGTGACCCCTTGAAAGTATAAAAGGAGGCCCAAGCGCAACGTAGAAGGGGTTCGGCTCATTCGAAACACCAGAAACACTCCCACGCTCAGTCTGATAGCGTCCATCGCTCCTGAGCAAGGATTCAATACAATCTAGCAAGCAGGAGTAGGGTTTTACGCATCCGTGCGGCCCGAACCTGGGTAAACTGCTCGTGTGTACCGCCTCGATCCGCTCTTTGCTCGACCTCCGCCCTCACCGAATCGAAAGGGGCTCAGTCCACCGATCCCCATAGGTGTTCGTGGATCAGTTTCCCCGACATCTTTGGCGCGCCAGGTAGGGGGCGTCGAGGTTGTGTGAACCTGATCCGGTGTTCACACGAGCTAGATCTTCATTCCCTTCATCAACATGCCACCGAAGAAGAAGACTTCGGCGGCAGCCGCTCCGTCCACGTCATTTCCACCACCGTTGGAGCAAACGGATGGTGGAATGGACGCCGGCGGAAGAATGGACGTCGACGAGGAAGCTCATAATGCTGCCAGGTCCAAGAACAAGGCTGCACAAACCTCGACGACCGTAGATGTTCCGCGCCACTCTCAGGAGGCGCAAGATCAACAGCGTCATGGCACTAGCAGTGCCATACGCATGATAGCCCAAGGCCAAGCTGGTGGATCTCGAGGCGCTCAAGACTAGCATGCACACCAGCGTGCTGGCACGAGCGAGGCACGGTCGCCTGGACGGGATACTGCTCCTTCTAACATAGTTAGAAGTTCGAGCACGTCCCGCTCCTTGCGCCGTCCGCCACCGCCACCCACCACTCCAGCAGAAGCTTTGGCGCGAGCTCAACTTCTTCTAGATTACCCTCCAACGTCGGACAAGATCGACGAATGGAGGGCCACCATTCAGAGTCTCATCGGCTACGCCAACGGCGACACTCCACGGCGGCCGAGCGCGTCGCCGCCGCGGCAGGACCGCCGGACGCGAGCCGGTGGCGAAGAAACGGGCGGAGGTGCAACTACCATGCAATCACCGCCCCGAAGGCTAAGATCGCCGACTCGCCGGATCTACCTCGACAGCGACTCCACCGCATCGTCGGATCCACGAGCTCGTCGCGATCAGCGCCAAGTTCTTCATGATCGACAACAAGTGGACGCTCGAACTCGCATCGAGCGCCAAAGAGAAGCGCGGTGTCAGTCCGACAAGCGCGCTGGACCCTCTGTTGACATGCATGCGCCAGGGGAACTAGGCGATCTGCCGTACGCGGTAGGTTGCCCTGCGTTCACTCGTGAGCTGCGGCAAGTCCAGTGGCCCAGTACAAAGAACTTCAAGCCAGACGTACCAGAGAAGTACGACGGCAAGACGCATCCGTCGGAGTTCCTCAGCATCTACACCATTGCGGTGCAGGCTGCCGGGGGATGAGATGACAAGATCCTTGCCAACTACTTCCCGCTGGTGCTCAAGCCCAATGTCAGATCCTGGCTCATGCACTTGCCGGACAACTCCATATCCTCCTGGGCTGATCTGTGCCATCAGTTTGTCGGCGCCTTTACAGGCGGACACAAGCCTCATGGCCAGGAGAGTGATCTTCATTTGCTCGCCCAGAAGGAATGAGAACCCCTGCGCAAGTACATTCAGAGATTCAGCAGTGTGCAGCACAACATCCCAGACGTCCACCCTGCCGCGGTGATCAGCGCGTTCCATCAGAACGTGCGGAACCGCAGGATGCGGGAGGAAATGGCGATGTGCAAGATCAGGGACGTCAATGAGTTATATGCACTGGCCAACAAGTGTGCACGTGCTGAGGAAGGGAGAAGACTCCCCGGAGAAAATATAGGAGCAGGGGGATCTGACAGTGAAGATGCTGCCCCGACAAGGAAAGGCCGGCGGCGGAACAACAGAAGGAAAAAGGGCAAGGAAGTGCTAGCTGTCGAGCAGACCGGCAACGGAGGTGGCGCCAAGGAAACTAAGGATGGTGGCTCCGGCAAGGAGGCCCAGCCTGTGGCGGCCGCCGACAAGCAGGACGGCTCCGGCAAGCAGTATTGGAAGATCCACCGCACCAAGGGCCACGATCTCCAGAGTTGCAAGAAGGTTGAGCAGCTCGTTGAGCTGCAGAAAGCTGAATACGAGCGACGCGACAAGGAGAAGGCCCAGGAAAGTGCTGGAGGAGCTGGCAAGAAACGCCTCGGCCGGGGAGGACGCCGCGGCAAGGCCAAGCAGCGGCAAGGAGATAGGCCTCCCCGTGGCCGCGACAAGGATGAAGACAACGACGATGATGAAGACGTGGATGATGATGAGGCTGATGAGCAGGAATTTCAGAAAGCTATAGAGGTCCTGTGCGTTGACGGTGGTGCTTCTATGCATACTTCGCACCGCCAACTCAAGCAGTGGATGCGGGAGGTTAATGCAGCGGAACCATCCGTAGAGTCATGCAAGCCTCTGAAATGGTCCAGCACGCCTATCATCTTCGACATTGAGGACCACCCTGATCGCGTAACTGCGGTCGGGTGCTTGCCGATGTTGGTTTCACCAACTATCCGCAACCTAAAGGTCACGAAGATGCTAGTTGACGGCGGGGCCGGCTTGAATCTGATCTCCTCCGCGGTCCTTTAGAAACTCCAGATCCCTGACAGCGAGCTCGAAGAGACCGGCACATTCCAAGGAATCAACCCGGGAAGGAGCAAGCCGAAGGGGAAGATCACGCTGCCGGTCACATTTGGCAGCGAGCTGAATTTCAGAACTGAGGGTCACATTTGACGTTGCCGACTTTCCATTGCCTTACAATGGGATCCTTGGCCGTCCAGCGCTCGCCAAGTTTATGGCAGCCTCTCACTATGCATACAACATGCTCAAGATGCCAGGCCCGATAAGTGTCATCTCTGTCCCCGGCGACAAGAAGGATGCCCTTATCTGCGCCGACAAGATCTACCGGGAAGCAGCAGCCGCAGCTGATCACAACACACTTGCCGCTGAAGCTCCCGGGGGGAAGAAGAAGACAAAGTCCGGCAAGAGCTCTGATGCCCACTCCGGCAAGCGCACCTCTTCGTATGCTGCGCTACCGTCGAGGACGCACCATCGAGCTCCACCGGCAAGTGCAAGTAGACGATGGCAGCTCCACCCGAGACCAAGAAGGTGTCCGCCAAGGAGGACGGCACTGGTGGTACCTTCACCATCAGTGCCACGCTTGACCCCAAATAGGAAAGCGCGCTCATTGCTTTCCTGCGGGCGAATGTCGACGTGTTTGCATGGCAACCGTCTGATATCCCCGGTGTTCCCAGGAAAGTAATTGAGCACCACCTAGCCGTTTGTCCTCATGCTCGGCCCGTCAAGCAGAAAGTCAGGAAGCAAGCAGTGGAGTGCCAAGAATTCATCGCAGAAGAAATCAAGAAGTTGGAAGCAGCAGGCCTTGTCAGAGGAGTGCTCCATCCCACGTGGTTGGCCAATCCTGTTGTCGTGCGCAAGGCTAACGGGAAATGGAGGCTTTGTATTGACTTCATTGATGTTAATAAAGCTTGTCCCAAAGACCCATTTCCCTTGCCGCGTATTGACCAGATTGTTGACTCCACAGCCGGATGTGATTTGCTTTCCTTTCTTGATGCATACTCAGGATACCATCAGATCTTCATGGCAGAAGAGGATGAAGAGAAAACCGCATTCATCACCCCGTGTGGCACGTATTGCTTTGTAAGGATGCCTTTCGGTTTGAAGAATGCCGGTTCAACATTCGCAAGGGTAGTCCACCACGCTTTTGAACCGCAAATGCACAGAAATGTGGAAGCCTACATGGATGACATAGTGGTCAAGAGAAAGAATAGGGCGACCCTGATCCAAGATTTAGAAGAAACTTTTGCAAATCTGCGCAGGATCAACCTCAAGCTCAATCCTAAGAAGTGCGTGTTCGGAGTCCCTTCCGGCAAGCTTCTCGGGTTCTTTGTGTCACAGCGGGGGATTGAAGCCAATCCCGACAAGATCAAAGCCATCGAGCAGATTGAAGCACCAAAGCGCGTCAAGGATGTACGAAAGCTTGCCGGTTGCGTGGCTGCTCTCAGCAGATTTATCTCTAAGTCCGCAGAGCGCGCCTTGCCGTTTTTCAAAATATTGAAAAAGGCAGGTCCGATGAAATGGACTCCAGAAGCGGAGGCTGCGCTACAGGACTTGAAGAGGTACCTGTCCTCCACTCCAATACTTGTCGCACCTAAGCCACAAGAGAAGTTGCTGCTATACCTAGCGGCAACCAATCAATTGGTTAGTGCTGCGTTAGTAGCGGAGAGGGAGGCGGATGATGAGCCAGCGACCGCGACAAGTGAATCCAGCGACAAGCAGGGGGCTTCTCCGACAAGCTCTGGTCCTGACAAAGATGAATCTGCGCAGACGTGCAAGGAGGTGCAGAAGAAGATGGTGCAGCGCCCAGTTTACTTTGTCAGCTCCCTTCTCCAGGGGGCTAGGTCGAGGTACTCTGGTGTGCAAAAATTGCTTTTCGGCCTTCTCATGGCCTCGAGAAAGCTGCGCCATTACTTCCAGGAACATGAGATAACAGTTGCCACTCGCTTTCCATTGAAGAGGATATTGCAGAATCCAGAAGCAACAGGCAGGATTGTCAAGTGGGCACTGGAACTGTCAAGCTTTGGCCTCAAGTTTGAGAGTACTTCCACTATACAGAGCAGAGCATTGGCAGAATTCATAGCGGAATGGACGCCAACACCAGACGAAGAAACTCCAAAAACAAGCATCCCCGTCAAAGAGGCAAGCAAAGAGTGGCTGATGTACTTTGATGGTGCCTTCTCGCTGCAAGGCGCCGGCGCAGGCGTGCTGCTTATCGCACCCACCGGAGAGCACCTCAAGTACGTAGTTCAGATGCATTTTCCCAAGGAGCAAGCAACGAACAATACCGCAGAATATGAAGGTTTGCTTGCCGGCCTCAGAATCGCAGCCGACCTTGGGATGAACAAGCTCATTGTCAGGGGTGACTCGCAATTGGTCGTCCGCCAAGTAAACAAAAGCTATCAGAGTCCGTTGATGGAGGCATATGTTGATGAAGTAAGGAAGCTAGAAGCACACTTTGACGGCCTGCAAATGGAACACATTCCACGAGCTCAGAACGATATTGCTGACGGCCTGTCAAAATCCGCTGCACTAAAGTTGCCTGTGGAACCAGGGATCTTTGTGCTCAAGCTGACTCAACCATCCGTGACACCATCAACTGGATAGAATAAGAAGAGGAAGTTGGTTTCTGATGACTACTTTCCGGCAGAACTTCCCGAAGCCGCCGCCAAGAAGGTCCCCAAGATCGACGCCAAGAGTGCTGAGGAGCAGTTTGCTCCGGCGAACCTCTTGGTTTGTTCCGTTGAAGCAGATGCTCCCGACAAGTTTTGCTCCGGCAAGCTTGCCGGGGAATATCACGCTCCGGCCGAACCGCAGGTTCTTGCCATAGAAGCGGATGTTCCCACAACAACAGATATGCCTTTAGTCCTTGTTGTCGAGCCACAAGCTCCAGCATGGGCGCAGCAGATTGTCCGTTTCCTTCAGACAGGAGAGCTTCCCGAAGAGCAAGAAGAAGCTGAAAAAGTAGCCCGGCAGTCAAGTATGTACAAGTTTGTCGACAGCACACTGTACAGAATAAGACTCAACGGTGTGAAATTAAAGTGCATTTGCCGGGAAGATGGACAACAGCTGTTGGCAGAGATACATGGAGGCATATGTGGTCACCACATTGGCGCAAGAGCACTTGCCGGCAAAGCATTCCGACAAGGCTTCTTCTGGCCGACAGCCCTCCAGGATGCAACTGCACAAGTAACCAAGTGTGAAGCGTGCCAGTTCCATTCCAAGCAGATACACCAACCAGCTCAAGCTCTCCAGACGATCCCTTTATCCTGGCCATTTTCGGTCTGGGGGCTCGACATCCTCGGCCCCTTCCCCCGAGCTGTCGGGGGCTTTGAGTTCTTGTACGTTGCAATCGACAAGTTCACAAAGTGGCCGGAAGTGGAACCAGTGAGGAAGGTGACAGCACAGTCAGCAGTCAAGTTCTTCAGGTCGATTGTTTGCCGTTTCGGGGTTCCTAACAGGATCATCACCGACAACGGCACGCAATTCACGAGCCGCACCTTCATGCAGTACGTCCAAGACCTTGGCGCCAAGGTCTGCTTCGCTTCTGTTGCTCATCCGAGAAGCAACGGTCAAGCAGAGAGGGCAAATGCTGAAGTGCTGCGCGGGCTCAAGACCAGAACTTTCGACAGGCTGCACAAGTGCGGAAAGAACTGGATCGAGGAGCTGCCGGTGGTTCTTTGGTCAATCAGAACGACACCAAATCGAGCCACTGGCCAGACACCTTTCGCTCTAGTCTATGGAGCAGAGGCAGTTCTCCCCACGGAACTCGTTTACGGGTCACCTCGAGTGCTCGCTTATGATGAGCTCGAGCAAGAGCAGTTGCGCCAAGATGACGCGCTGCTCCTTGAGGAAGACCATCTTCAGGCTGCTGTGCGAGCCGCTCGCTACCAGCAAGCTTTGCGTCGCTACCATAGCTGCAAAGTTAAAGCCAGGAGCTTCGAGGAAGGCGACCTTGTTCTTCGGCGTGTTCAGTCCGCCAAGAATTCCAACAAGTTGACGCCGAAGTGGGAAGGCCCTTATCGGGTGAAACGAGTCACTAGGCCCGGCGCTGTCCGCCTTGAGACCGAAGATGGCATTTCGGTGAGCAACTCCTGGAACATAGAACATCTTCGTAAGTTTTACCCGTAGGGCGCGGTTGCCGGAAGCTTTTCCGGCAACCACCTTTTGTACAAGTCTTGCCGCTGTTGCATGTAATCCTTTGTACAAAGCCGGGCGCAGACCCCGTGCACCAGTAAAGTTCATGTGCCCCGCACATCTTGTCAGTTTTTTTATGCTATAATCCTTTTTTCGCATATGTTATCTGACACTTTGTGCAGCACCAAATCCCGGTAAGCAATAATGAGCCCAAGGCTCCATATCATTACTTTATTTCTCTGTTTCTTTCTCAAAAGAAGGAAGGTTCCCTCGCCCACAAGGTTCACCGGGGGGGGGGAGGAGAAGATAATGGTGTGGACCAGGCCGTTCAAGAAAGTTTCTCCTTGCCGGGAAGCAGACGACAGAAAAGCTAAGTTGCCAAAGTTTGAGCAATCAAGTTTTTTTAAGTTTTTGAGTTATTTCCCTTGAACGACCGCACTTTGTATGGAAAACCTGTGCGCGGAGGAACCAACTCGTAGCTAGCTGCGCCTTTACTTTGTTTCGAGTCCGCTCAACAACTTAAGTGAGCTACTAGCGCCCTTACTTTGCTTCGAGTCCGCTCAGCAACTTAAGTGAGCCGCTAGCGCCCTTACTTTGTTTCGAGTTTGCTCAGCAACTTAAGTAAGCTGCAACTAGTTGTGACAAGGTTTCTTGCCGGTAGCGGCACCGCCAGCAGGCTGCTAACGTCCCGCACTCAGCGCTCGCGGCCCAGGTGTCTGCACCGGCAAGTTCCCTAAAAGCGTAGGGTAAAAAGACATACAAAGGGAGGGATCAAGTAAAGGGAATAACATTGCAATCATTCCATAGAACAAAGCTATATTACAAAAATAACTTGTCGGGCCTCTAATAAAGTGTTCCCGTGACATGGCTGGCAGCGACAAGGAAAGAAGAAACGGACGGCCTAATCTACGCGACCGCCGTCAACCCTTTTGACCTCGTTCACCCTGTCCACAATGGGTGCGACGAGGGCCTTAAGTGCGTCAAGATCAGCGTTTGCCGGCAGCCTCTTGAGGACGTTGGTGAGGTTGAGGCCCGGATTGCGGAAGGCCACCTTCACCAGCACCTTCTCCAGAACTCCGGCACAAATCGAGCGTGACTCGTCGGCCAACTGCTTTGGGATCCGTTCCCGGAGCTGCTGGAGAGCTGTCGCCACGCCCTTGAAGAATAGAGTGAGCTTGACGCTGGGTTGGAGATTCTCGTCAGAGGAATACCCGAAGCCTTCCACCCCCAACTGCACCAGCTCCTCTTCAATGACTGCAGCAACGTTCACGAGGCCCTCCGTCCAGAGCGCCACGGTATCTCTGAGGAGATTCTGGGTTTCGGCGGCCCTTGCCAGTAGCGCATCGTTGGCCTTGATGTCTTTCTTCAAGTCTGCCTCCCGTTTCCTGGCGCTGTCCAACGTCTCCGTCAAGGTGGCCAGCTTCAGCGTCAGATTGGCGTTGGAATCCTTGGCGGCGCTCAGTTCCTTGCCCCTCTCGGCGAGTCGGCCCTGCAGCTCACCGTGGGCAAGGGCGTCCTTCTCGTGCTCTAGCTTGAGCGCGGCAAGCTCTTCGCCACCAACCTTCAGATCAGCCTCTAGCTGCGCCACCTTTGCCTCCAATTCTTTCTTGGCGGCCTCGGCAGCCGCAGCCGCATCCTTTGCCTCTTGGAGTGTCCCGCCAAGTGCCCGTTCGCGCGCGGCAAGCTCCTCTTCGTGGCTGTCAAGGTTCACTTTCCGCTGAGTCAGCTCGCCTTCTCGCGCGTACAGCTTCTCGCCGGTGAGCCGCTGCTGCTCTTCAGCCTCAGCCTTCTCAAGGAGGAAGGCCTTTCGCTCCTCAGCAAGCTGCTCCCGCTCCTCCGCCAAGGCCCGGAGAGTTTCTTGGCGAAGACCCCGGAGCTCCTCCTCACGCTTCTCTATGTCCACGCTCGCCCTCGCGACAAGCGCTTCCCGGGACTCCAACTTGACTTGGCGGGCGCGGTAGAGCGCCAGCAGCCTCCATAGCAGCCGCTCCTCCTCGGGTTCGCCGCTGCTGCTTCCCGACGCGTCGATGATCGACAACCCGGCGGAGGCAAGCACCTCCCCATCCAGAGCTTCTCCTTCCATCGGCGCCCTGGAGCTCGAAGCCCAGGGGAGCTTGATGAAGATGCCCTCGCCAGCCTTCAGACAGGCGCCGGGCAGGGGCTCCTCGGAGCCTGACGCTGCGGCAGCGGCAGAGGGATCGGCGGTCGGTGCAGCGCCTGACGCTCCTGCGGCCTCAGGGCCGTCAGTGCGATCGCCAGATCCCCCGCCAGCTTCCTCGGCGGCAGCTTTGGCGGTCTCTTCGCCGGCGGGCACGTCAGCGCCGGCTCCTTCGGTGGCCGCGGCATCATCAGTATTGCCGCGCGCGTCCTCCTCACCGCCCGCCTCGGTCTCCATCGGATCCGCGGAGGGTGGGTCTGACGACCGGAGAAGAAGGAGAAATCAAACAAGTATCCGAGAAGAGAAATCAGCAGAAGACTACAAGGAAAGTTTCGGGCAAGAAGGACTACCTGTGCTAGGATCTGCTGTCATGACCTCCACCATCGGGCGATCGTTGGCGCTGTCCCTTGCCAGAGACTCCCCCCTTTCCGGAGACTCCTCCCTTGCCGGAGATTGCTTCCTTGCCGGAGAATGCTCCCTTGCCGGGGAGTCCGCCCTTGGCGGCGTAGTCGAAGCAGACGACGAGTCGGAGGAGATCACCATGCCCTCCTGATGAAGCTGTTCTGCTCCTGCACAAACAAACCAGTGGTCAGATGTCAACAAAGGAAAAGAGCAACCACGCGCACCCAGAAGCAGAAAGTAAACCATATGCTTACGCTGGGGGCTGCGCTGGGGGCTGCTCTGCGAAGTGATGGCCGGATCCGGCAAGGTGGTCTCGGGCGCGCCTCCTGTGGTCGCAGTGGGCTCGTCCTCGATGACCACCACCTGAGCCTTGGCCCTCTTCGCCGCCCTCTGGGCCAGAGTCCTGAAAAGGGAGAGTCCAGGGTGGGTCAGATCAGATGCAAGACAGGAATGGCAAGTTGAAGAACTACAAGAACAACAAGGGAATCTTACTCTTCTTCCTCTTCCTCGTCGGAGCTGAGCGCGGAGAGGTCGAAGTTCGGCCCACCTCCAGCGCGACGAGGTGGAGGGGTGGGATCCCTTGGCCGCTTGGCGGGGGCTGCGGCGCCAGCCCGAGACGGCCCCGCTTCAGTTGTCGTTGCGGCGGGAGGCGCTCCCGCGGCAACCGTACTTGCCGCGGTAGAGTGCGTCGCGCGACGCTGCGGCTGTTGGCCCACTTGCCGCCCTGCTACGTCGCCGGCCCTGCGGAGGCGCCTTCTTGGCTGCGCTAGGGGCTGCGCTGCGGGCCCTGCTCGCGGCAAGCTCCTCGGAGATGGCGGGCCGCTCACACCCTCGGCGGGCTCGTTTGACTCGGCGTCGGGCGCGGCGAGCTCTTCTTCCTCTTCGGGCTGCTCCCGTTCGGCAAGACTCATCGCCAACGCCGTGTCCGCTTCCTCCATGGTGAACCCGAATTCACCCGCGGCCGCGGCTGCCGCCGCCTCTTCCGCCCTGGTGGCGATGCGCTCCATCTCTTGATCAGTGGTGTCGCGGGTGAGGAGCTTCTTCTCGTCAGCATTGACCGCCACCTCCACTAGGCTGTCGAAGAACTGCTGCACGACGTCGCCGGCGGGCTCTTGCCAAGTTGGAGCGATCCCGTGCGAGTCACACAACGGCATCATTGCGCAGATGCGGTCGCGCGAGGAGTTGTTACACAGAGGCACGACGCCTGCCGGCAACCTGAACCACTCGGGATGCTGCGGGTCGTGCTTGAATATTTCCTTAAGTATCCCGTCCAATTCTATGACGGTGAAATTGAAGTTGAGGCCTGGGCGCAACCTCATGATGTCTGCCGGGCCTCCAAATTCCCAGGCGGGTCTCCCCTTCGCCTGCAGAGGGGCGATGCGGCGGCGGAGGAAATCTGCGCCGACAGCTCCTACAGTCAACCCGGCAAGCCTGAGGCGCAAGATCCGGGTGGTGGCGATCTTCAACTTGTCATCGTCCGCGGACAGAGCGCTCCAATCATTGCCTCGCACTGCTGGGGCTTGGCGCAGGGCGGTGAACGGCTGCGGGTTCTCCTCTACAACCCAGCACCAGTTTGCTCTCCACTCATCCCACTTGCTGCGGAGCTCCCCCTCCAGATAGGTCTCCTTCTTGCCGGCTCGCGAGATCCAGGCGATCCCCCGGCAAGGGTTTCCCCTCTCTCGACACGGGGCATGAAGAAATGGCGGAAGAGAGCTACGTTGGGGTGGACTCCGACAAAGTTTTCGCATAGATGGGCGAAAACTGCCATGGTCAAGACGGCGTTGGGGGTAAAATCAAGGAGGTGGAGCCCGTAGGTGTTCATGATATCACAGAAGAAATCAGAGAATGGCGGGCAGAGCCCGCAGTAGAAGAACACGGCAAAGAAAGGGTACCCGCCAACTGGAGCTTCTTGCGAGGTGATGGCGGAGAGTACCTTTGTGCGCGGATGCGCCCGTGTCTCCGTCGACCAGAAGAGATAGTACCACTCCCTCAGATCCTTTGCGGAGAGCTCGGGGAGGAAGGTGGCCCGCTCTTTCCGCAGTGCCTCAAGCCGCTGCGCTTCGGTCGACTTCACAGCTTTCGCGGCCTTCCCCTTTCCGGGCTTCGGAGCCATGGCGGAGGCGGTGGGGGAGATCGACGGCGCTGGTAGTGGCGGCGGCGACGGGAGCGGAGCGCTGCTCTCTTTCGACTTTGGAAGCGGAGGAGGGCGGCGGAGGTTTCTGAGATTGCAGCAGCGAATGACGAAGATAGGGGAAATACCCCTGTTTCCCCTGCTTATAAGGAGGAGGGGACGGACGTTGCGCTCTTTCCGAATAAAGAACCACCCACGATCTCCCCCACGACGCCGTGATTGACGCGTGCCGTTGCAGGGGGTGCGGTGGATACGGAGTTAGATTCGGCATACCCCAGGCCCGCGCGTGCCCGTGCCCTGTTTTGGGCCTGGCCCAACAGCGCTCGGCACCGTGTATGGCCCAGGCCCGGGGGCTCCTGTCGGTGTACTAGAGTAGGGGTACCCTAGTATCCCGAACTCGTGCACGGGCAGTTGCAGCGCCCCGCGGCAAGGCTTGCCGGATGACCGCCAGGGTCCTCCGTGGGTTCCCTTGGAGCCCCTTCAAGAACAAAGTATTCAAGATGAAGAGACAAGGCCCCGGCAAGAGGATCTTGCCGGGAAGAGACAAGGCCCCGGCAAGAGGAGCTTGCCGGGAAGGCCAACCACGGCACTTCAAGAAACTTGCCGCAATGCACCGCACGTCCCGGCAAGGTCCGGCGAGCGACAAGCTTCTGGACTCGACAAGACGACGACCCCGACAAGGTACTCGCCGGGGGCCCGCTGCCACTCTGTACCCACGCTCCAGCACACCCACCCGCGTGTCGCCATGAGGCTTCCTCAGGGGCGCGTGGCGGGAGCCTGTGCAGCCAGGGGTACGCGGTGGCAAGCGGAGATGAAGAGAAGGCCATCGTGGCAAACGGTGGCGCTCCTAACGGTCACTTTTTGCACTGTTTAGGCAACTCAGACGGGCATTCAATGACCTTGTCCCCTGCCGTCAGAGTTAGGTAGGGTGCACTGTGTCCACAGTAGTGGTAGCTGCACCTACCGCATCCTTTTCCATTTTTACCCTTCTAGTCTACGTTGCCACCTGTCGGTGACCCCTTGAAAGTATAAAAGGAGGCCCAAGCGCAACGTAGAAGGGGTTCGGCTCATTCGAAACACCAGAAACACTCCCACGCTCAGTCTGATAGCGTCCATCGCTCCTGAGCAAGGATTCAATACAATCTAACAAGCAGCAGTAGGGTTTTACGCATCCGTGCGGCCCGAAGCTGGGTAAAACTGCTCGTGTGTACCGCCTCGATCCGCTCTTTGCTCGACCTCCGCCCTCACCGAATCGAAAGGGGCTCGGTCCGCCGATCCCCATAGGTGTTCGTGGATCAGTTTCCCCGACAGTTAAGAATAAGGAAAAGATGCTTAAGTACAAGCTGATATTTGATAAAAATCACCCTGAGACTATTACTTTGCCTGCTCCTTCTTTGTTTGACTTATCTGCAGGCAAGTACCTTGTTCTGCCGGAGGCCATTCACGCCTACCGAAACCCCACACCAGCTACAGAGCCAGAGGCGGAACCACAATTTGATCCTCACCGGCAGTCTGTTTATCAGTGGAATCCGGAAGAGATTGCCAACCAGTGGCACCAGGGGGATCCTTCTTAGTACGACCCCAACTATTACTTTGGATATCCACCAGGCCAGCCATGGCCATAGACCAACTTGGGCCAAAAGCCTAAGCTTGGGGGAGTACGTATCTCTCACTCACATTACATTCATGTTCACACACTCATGCTAGTTGTCGGTGCTCATACTTTTTCATTGTAGCATTCATGCTAGTTTACTTCCCTTTTCATGTTTCTTCTTGTGTGTTTGATAAACTTTAGAAAAAATCAAAAAAATTAGTTGTAGCTTTTAGTTAGTTTACTTTCCATGCCTGTCGTAGTAGTAATTAAAAAGAAAACCCAAAAAGATTTCTCGTTCTTCTTTTTCTTGTTGGGAGCTTTACCATGTAAATAGTTTTATTTATTTTCTTGTTCTTTGGGAGTCGAGAGGAGAAGACCATAATGAAAATGTTGAGTGGCTCTGATATGCATTATTGTTGATCTAACAAAGAGCCCATATTACCTTGTCTTCTCTCTTGAATTGAATGCTTGCAGATTCTAGCTTAGTCCAATGCACGTGCACTATTATTATTATTATTATCCACACTATTCGGTCATGCAAGTGAAAGGCAATAATGATGATTATATGATCAACTTATTGAGATGAGAAAAGCTGGTATGAACTCGACCTCTCTTGTTTTTGTAAATATGATTAGTTCATCATTCCCGATTTGGCGTATTATGAAAGAAACATATTTGCAATGACAATTAGAGATTGTAGTTGCTTATGCCATGCTTAATTAGCTAGGAGCTTATAATGGTTTACCTTGGGTGCCAACATGCTATTAAAATGGTTGTGATGTGGTATTATAGGGTGGTATCCTCTTTTGAACGATTCAAGTGGCTTGACTTGGCACATGTTCATGCATGTAGTTGAAACAAAATCAAGATAGCCTCTATGATATTTATGTTCATGGTGCATTATATCCTACTCATGCTTGCATTTGGTGTTGATTAATTTTAATGCATGTTCATGACTGTTATCGCTCTCTAGCTAGTCGCTTCTCAGTCTTTTTCTAGACTCCACATGTACTAAGCGGGAATACTGCTTGTGCATCCAATTCCATAAACCCCAAAGTTATTCCATATGAGTCCACCATACCGACCTATATACGGTATCTACCTGCCGTTCCAAGTAAATTTGTATGTGCCAAACTCCAAACCTTCAAATAAACATTCTGTTTTGTATGCTCGAATAGCTCATGTATCAACTAGGGTTGTCTGTATCTTCCATGCTAGGCGGGTTATTCTCAAGAGGGGTGGACTCCGCTCCTCACTCACGAGAAAATGGCTGGTCATCGGGATGCCCCGTCCCATGCTTTATGCAAATCAAATCAAAATAACTGCAAACAAAACTCCCCCGGGACTCTTGTTAGTTGGAGGCACTCGTTGTTTCGAGCAAGCCAGGGATTGATGCTTGTTGGTGGAGGGGGAGTATAAACTTTACCATTCTGTTTGGGAACCACCTATAATGTGTGTAGCATGGAAGATATCGAGATCTCTCGGTTGTTATGTTAACAATGAAAGTATACCACTCAAAATATTATTCATATCTATTTCAAAACTGAGCTCTGGCACCTCTACAAACCCCTGCTTCCCTCTGCGAAGGTCTATCTATTTACTTTTATGTTGAGTCATCATCCTCTTATTAAAAGGCACAAGTTGGAGAGCACCTGTGTCATTTGCATCCATTACTGTTAGTTTACATTGAGTATGACTTGATTGTATCTCTTTTACCCTGAATTACAATGTCTAGTCAGTCCTTGATCTTTAAAGGTGCTCTGCATTTATGTTTTGCGGTCTCAGAAAGGGCTAGCGAGATACCATCTTGTCATATCGTATCATGATTATTTTGACAAAGTATTGTCATCCGAGATTTATTATTATTGCTCGCTAGTTGATTATGTCATTGATATGAGTAAACATGAGACCTAAGTGTTATTGTGAATATGGTTAGTTCATAATCTTTGCTAAAAACTTGAATGTTGGCTTTACATATTGAGAACAACAAGAGCAAACAGAGTTTGTAAAAGTTATCACTTCCAGTTTATCAACTGAATTGCTTGAGGTCAAGCAAAGGTTTAAGCTTGGGGGAGTTGATATGTCTCAGTCGTATCTACTTTTCCAAACACTTTTGCCCTTGTTTTGGACTCTAACTTGCATGATTTGAATGGAACTAACCCGGACTGACGCTGTTTTCAGCAGAATTGCCATGGTGTTATTTTTGTGCAGAAATAGAAGTTCTCGGAATGACCTGAAAATCAACAGAGATTATTTTTGGAATATATAAAAAATACTGGAACAAAGATCCACGTCAGGGGGCCCACACCCTGTCCACGAGGGTGGGGGCGCGCCCCTGCCTCGTGGGCCCCCTGACGCTCCACCGACCTCAACTCCAACTCCATATATTCGTGTTCGGGGAGAAAAAAATCAAGGGGAAGGATTCATCGTGTTTTACAATATGAAGCCACCACCAAGCCCTAAACTCTCTCGGGAGGGCTGATCCGAAGTCCGTTCGGGGCTCCGGAGAGGGGAATCCGTCGCCATCGTCATCATCAACCTTCCTCCATCACCAATTTCATGATGCTCACCGCCGTGCGTGAGTAATTCCATCATAGGCTTGCTGGACGGTGACGGGTTGGATGAGATTTATCATGTAATCGAGTTAGTTTTGTTAGGGTTTGATCCCTAGTATCCGCTATGTTCTGAGATTGATGTTGCTATAACTTTGCTTTGCTTAATGCTTGTCACTAGGGCCCGAGTGCCATGATTTCAGATCTGAACCTATTAGGTTTTCATCAATATATGAAAGTTCTTGATCCTATCTTGCAAGTCTATAGTCACCTATTACGTGTTATGATCTGTTAACCCTAAAGTGACAATAATCGGGATACTTACCGGTGATGACCATAGTTTGAGGAGTTCATGTATTCACTATGTGTTAATGCTTTGGTCCGGTACTCTATTAAAAGGAGGCCTTAATATCCCTTAGTTTCCAATAGGACCCCGCTGCCATGGGAGGGTAGGACGAAAGATGTCATGCAAGTTCTTTTCCATAAGCACGTATGACTATATTCGGAATACATGCCTACATTACATTGATGAACTGGAGCTAGTTCTGTGTCACCCTAGGTTATGACTGTTACATGATCGATCGCATCCAGCATAATTCTCCATCACCGATCCATTGCCTACGAGCTTTTCTTATATTGTTCTTCGCTTATATACTTTTCCGCTGCTACTGTTACAATCACTATAAAACCCAAAAATATTACTTTTGCTACCGTTACCACTACTATCATATTACTTTGCTACTAAATACCTTGCTGCAGATATTAAGTTTCCAGGTGTGGTTGAATTGACAACTCAGCTGCTAATACTTGAGAATATTCTTTGGCTCCCCATATGTCGAATCAATAAATTTGGGTTGAATACTCTACCCTCGAAAACTGTTGCGATCCCCTATACTTGTGGGTTATCAAGGTCTATCGTTCCGGTGCCATAAAAATCAACAACTTCGAAGGCACTACTCCGAGGGTGTTGAACGGTCAAAGAATCAAACATTATATCCCAGGTAATCCCATAAATATTGAAAATAATGTTATTGAAACCGTAACCCCGGAGGAATACATAAGGGACACTTTCTAGAATGTTCCAGACTCCGAAAAGGATGAGGTATGAGGTAGGTAGGTAAACCGACTCCAAAAAAATTCTAATAGCAATTTTTCTCCGTTCTGTAATATTTAAGAAAATAGGAAAATAAGAAGCAGTCCAGGAAGGACACGAGGCGTCCACGAGGGTGGAGGGCGCGCCCTACCCCCCTGGGCGTGCCCCTGCCTCGTGGGCACCTCGTGTGCTCTCCGGACTCCGTTTTCTTGCATGATACTTCTTTTGGTCAGTAAAAATTCATTATATAATCTCCCGAAGGTTTTGACCACCGTATCACGCGAATATCCTCCGTCTTTGTTTCGAGTTGTTTCTGCTGCAGATTAGAGCAATATGTCATCCCAAGATTCGGAGGGAGAAAGCTATGTGGCTAATTACCTTGCAGATCATAAGGTCTACGGGAACTTGGAGCATTGTGGTTGGACCACAGAGGAAGAAGAAGACTATGAGCCTAAGGGAAAGGAGGAGACGAGTTTAGATGAAGATGAAGTCCAATTACCTCAACCTAGGGACATGCATGTGAAGTTCAAAAAGTCAAGCCTCCCCAATAGAGCAAAAAAAACCTAAGATCGAGTTTATCCCTTTTCGTCTCTTGCAGGAGAACAAACAAGAACTATGCAAAAAGGTATTGAGCCTTGAGCGGGAGATCGAGGACCTAAGGGAGCAAAATTCTATCCTCAAGCGCAAACTAAGGAAGAAGCACACACTATCAACAATTCCATGATCACCATCCCCGAAGAAAGAGATATAAACACATGGGTATGGGCACTCCCCTTGGCAAGTGCCAAGCTTGGGGGAGTGCCCCAGTATCGTATCACCATCACTTTTATCTTTACCATTTTTTCTTAGTTCGATCCTTTTGGTAATATCTTGATCTAGTAGAATAAAGTTTCAGTATGATCTAGTTTTGAGTTTTGCTTTATGATCCTTCTATGTAATCGAGTCTGTGAGCTATATATAATAAAGATTAGTGTTGAGTCAAGGGCTTGATTATCTTGCTATGATCTTGATAAAATAAAATAAAAGAGAAAGAATAAAAAGAAATAAAGAGATCATATGGATCTTATGGAGAGTAATGACTTCACATATAAAGAGTATGATGAATAAAAGTTGTTGAGAGTTGACAAACATAGTTTTGGTCATAGTTGCAATTAATAGGAAGTAATAAAGAAAGAGAGGTTTTCACATATAAATATACTATCTTGGACATCTTTTATGATTGTGAGCACTCATTAAAATATGACATGCTAAAGAGTTGACGTTGGACAAGGAAAACAACATAATGGGTTATGTTTTCTTACATCTGAGATAAATTATATTGTCATGGATCATCCAATATGCTGAGCTTGCCTTTCCCTCTCATGCTAGCCAAATTCTTTGCACCAAGTAGAGATACTATTTGTGCTTCCACATATCCTTAAACCCAGTTTTTCCATGAGAGTCCACCATATCTACCTATGGATTGAGTAAGATACTTCATGTAAGTTGTCATCGTTGCAAGCAATAAAAATTGCTCTCTAAATATGTATGATTTATTAGTGCGGAGAAAATAAGCTTTATACGATCTTGTGATGTTGAAGAAATAAAAGCGACGGACTGCATAATAAAGGTCCATATCACAAGTGGCAATATAAAGTGATGTTCTTTCGCATTAAGATTTTGTGCATCCAACCATAAAAGCACATGACAACCTTTGCTTCCCTCTGCGAAGGGCCTATATTTTATTCTTGTCTTATACTTCATGCAAAGAGTCACAGTGATCTTCACCTTTCCTTTTACATTTTATCCTTTGGCAAGCACAATGTGTTGGAAAGATCCTGATATATATAGCTAATTAGATGTGAGTTTTCATGAACTATTATTGTTGACATTACCCTTGAGGTAAAAGGTTGGGAGGCAAAACTATAAGCCCCTATCTTTCTTGGGAAAATTTTATTTTTGCCACTCTAGATTTTGCCAACTTTCCTTATGCCACTCTAGATTTTGACATTTCACTTTTGCCACTCTTAGTTTTTGACAATTAGCTGAATTGCCATTCCGCTGGCAAAAGCAAAATTTGCGGAGTGGCAATTGTGATACATTTCAAAAGCTAGTGGCAAAAATGAAATAAAATTATTCTGCTTTTGCCACAGAATGGCAATTGTGATAATCGTCAAAAGCTAAGAGTGGCAAAAGTGAAATGTCAAAATCTAGAATGGTATAAGGAAAATTGGCAAAATCTAGAGTGGCAAAAACAAAGTTTTCCCATCTTTCTTTGTGTCCAGCTAAAACTTCATACCCATAAATATTGCGTGAGTGTTAGCAATTGTGAAAGACTAAATGATAGTTGAGTATGTGGACTTGCTGAAAAGCTCTTATATTGAATCTTTTCGATGTTATGATAAATTGCAATTGCTTCAATGACTGAGATTATAGTTTGTTAGTTCTCAATGAAGTTTATGATTCATACTTGAAATTGTGATTGTATTGTTACTTTAGCATAAGAGATCATATGACAATATATGTATATGTTGCTGTTCTAAGAATGATCATGATGCCCTCATGTTCGTATTTTATTTTTATCGACACCTCTATCTCTAAACATGTGGACATATTTTTCGATTTAGGCTTTCGCTTGAGGACAAGCGAGGTCTAAGCTTGGGGAGTTGATACGTCCATTTTGCATCATGCTTTTATATCGATATTTATTGCATTATGGGCTGTTATTACACATTATGTCACAATACTTATGCCTATTCTCTCTTATTTTACAAGGTTTACATGAAGAGGGGGAATGCCGACAGCTGGAATTCTGGGGTAGAAAAGGAGCAAATATTAGAGACCTATTCTGCACATCTCCAAAAGTCCTGAAACTTCACGGGAGCACGTTTCATAATATATAAAAATATTGGGTGAAAGAAGTACCAGAGGGGGGCCACCCACCGTCCACGAGGGTGGGGGGCGCGCCCTACCCCCCTGGGCGGGCCCCCTGCCTCATGGGCCCCCTGACAGCCCTACGATGCCCATCTTTGGCTATATGTAGTCTTTCATGGAGAAAAAAATCATAAGAAAGCTTTCGGGATGAAACTCCGCCTCCACGAGGCGGAACCAATCTAGGGCTCCGGCGGAGCTGTTCTTCCAGGGAAACTTTCCTCCGGGAGGGGGAAATCATCACCATCGTTGTCGGTGTTCGGCGGATCTCGGGTAGGGGGTCCTGAACTGTGTGTCTAGGCGGATGGTAACAGGAGGCGGGGGACACGATGTTTACCCAGGTTCGGGCCCTCTTGATGGAGGTAATACCCTACGTCCTGCTTGATTGTTCTTGATAATATGAGTAGTACAAGAGTTGATCTACCACGAGATTGAAGAGGCTAAACCCTAGAAGCTAGCCTTTGGTATGATTGTTGTTCTCGGTCCTACGGACTAAACCCTCCGGTTTATATAGTCACCGGAGGGGGCTAGGGTTACACAGAGTCGGTTACAAGGAAGGAGATCTATATATCCGTATTGCCAAGCTTGCCTTCGACGCCAAGGAGAGTCCCATCTGGACACGGGATGAAGTCTTCAATCTTGTATCTTCATAGTCCAACAGTCCGGCCAAAGGATATAATCTGGCTATCTGGATACCCCCTAATCCAGGACTCCCTCAGTATCCCCTGAACCAGGCTTCAATGACGATGAGTCCGGTGCACAGATTGTCTTTGGCATTGCAAGGCGGGTTCCTCCTCCGAATACTTCATAGAAGATTTTGAACACGAGGATCGTGTCTGACTCTGCAAAACAAGTTCCACAAACAACCGTAGAGAGAATAATATTTTTACAAATCTAATCTGCCGACGCATTCCGCAGTGTGACATCACACCACAGCCAGGTCACCATTCGAATCGTTTTTCACAACCAACCTCTGTGTGTTTCGCGAGGCGGTCTCCTTGGCACGTCTTGTCGAAGCAGAGATCGTGTCCCCTTATTACGGGATTCCCATCAATACGGACGTGGGTAACCCAACCGCGCCATCAATTATGGCGCTTGGGGGATAAGCGAGTTTTACCAGGCTGGTGGGGGCGCATAGTTTCGTCCGCCCTTATAAAGGGATAAGGGTTCACCTTTTTCTACCTACGCCTTCTTCCTCGTTGCTCATCCATTCTTGCGCACTCGAGCTCCAGCGCCTAAGTCCACATCCTTCTCCTCAACCCTGTCTAAACATGTCTGGAGCGGGAGGCAAGTGGATGGTCTCCTCCATTACGGAGGGAGACATCAAAAAGCTGCGCGGGGTTGGATACTTAGCCGCGGATATTGCACACCGGCTGCCAGCCGCGGGGTAGATCGTCCCTACCCCGGAACCTTACGAAAGGGTGGTTTTCCTCACCCACTTTGTCTGCGGATTGGGGTTTCCCCTCCATCCATTCGTCTGCGGCCTTATGTTCTATTATGGTCTAGACTTCCATGATCTAGCTCCGAATTTCATCCTCAACATCTCGGCGTTCATCTCGTGTGCGAGGCTTTCCTCCGCGTCCGGCCCCACTTGGGCCTGTGGCTGAAGACCTTCAATGTCAAACCGAAGGTAGTAGACGGCCAACAAGCGGAATGCGGCGGAGCCATGGTGGGCAAAATGCCCAGCGTTACATGGCTTGAGGGCTCCTACGTGGAGACCATAAAGGGGTGGCAATCGGGGTGGTTCTACATCACCGAGCCGTGCGACACCAACTGGGTGGCGGCCCCCGACTATCGATCCGGAATCCCCACGCGGCTCATTTCATGGAAGGAGAAGGGCCTGTCCTGGGGCTCATCGGTGGAGCTGGACGGACTCCAGAAGTGTATCTAGAACATGATAGGCAAGAAAGTCAAGCTTGTCGACATAGTCCAGGTCATGCTCTTCCGCCGGATCCTCCTGTGTTAACAACGGGCTTTCAACTTATGGGAGTTCGACCCGGCCCAACACTAGACTCTATGCGAGCTCTTCAACATGACGCATAAGGACGTCTGGAAGGTGATGTTCAAGGGCGCCGAGGTCCCCCTCCCCTTATCGAGGACCGCGGGATAAGTGTGACGCACCCTGCGAATCCGGTAAGTTATGTACACCTTGTAGGGTATTTATTTTCCATAGTTTAACCATGTGCGGGGTCTGAGCTCCCATGCCTTTGACAGGACTGGGTGGAGACATCGGAGCAGATTGACTGTCCGACCCCTCTGCCCGAAGACCCTGCAGACGCTCTCCTGATGGAGATGCGGACTCCGGCTCCTTATGAGGTGCCGGAGAAGAAGATCAAGAAGAAGGCCACGGGAACCCGAAAGAGTTCCCGGCGCCAGGTGGTATCGGACTCATCGCCCGATAACTCCGAGATGCACTCCTCCCGTGAAAACGAGGAGGAGGAAGATGACGGTTCTCCCCCTCCAGCCGGGGGAGACAGGAAAAGGAAGGCCGCCCCAACCGGGGAGGCCGGAGGGTCCAAGAAGGGAAGGACTCTCCTTCCCGACTGTTCCACCACCGCCGCCGACAGCGAAGACGAGTGGTTACTCAGGGCCAAGCCCCTGCGAAGTCGTAAGTATTCGGATACTAGAGTAACTCATAGCATACTTTTATTGCACTGCTTCTCCTAATGTCTAATATGATCATGCAGTCCGCCCCGAGCCCGCATCGACGTATCCTCGTCGGACGGTTCCTTGGACTCGTCGGATATGAATAGCGAGTCACTTCCAACCGCCTCCTCTCCTCACCCTACGTACAATGTCGAGGTATTGTCTCAAGGGGCACCGAACAGAGGGGAGGTAGTCCTGGAGGCGCCTCAAGGCGACCTTCCGGACTCCAGGCGCAAAGGGAGCAAGACTCCCAAGGGCTCCAAGTTCGGCCCTCAGCCGAACACCGCGCCGGAACCTCCAGTGGTTCTGGACTCCGGCAGGCGGCCCCCTGCCAAGAGGGGCACGCCGCCCGTGCCAGTGACCTCTGTCTATCCAGAGGCACCGGACAACCTGCTGGGAGCGCTTCGCGGTGCTTCCATCGACGAAGAGCACCGCTCTATTATGAGTGCGGTGATTAAGAAGGTTCAGTCCGCCAAGAGCGGACTGACTGAAGCCTGTGCCAGCCTTGTAACAGGCTTTGAGGTAAGTATTTAAAATGTAGGAAAATATTACCGCATAGACAGTAGCCCCTGATGCTCTGTTTGGTGTTCACAAAGAAAAGACAAATAGATGATCAAATAATATCTGCAGGAGTCTAATACAAGTATGTCTATATGCGTATGCAGGCTTCGCTGTTGACCTCTGCCGGACTGACTGCGGAGGTCACCACACTGAAGCAGCACCTCGAGCGGTCCGAGAAAGAACTTGGCCTTGCCAAGAGGCAGCTCGAGAAGAACAAAGATAAGTAATACCTTGTCTATATATATATATATGTATATAGATATATGATAGCACTATTCTGATCCTGGGATCCGAATAGTTATCTGGATCACGGTGGATATTCCCGAACTTGCCAAACCAGCGGCTAAAAGAAAGAAAGAAAATCAGACACTAGGCCACGAACTGCCCACACTCCACCCGACCCCCTTCCCCCTGATCCCCTCGCGCGGCGGCGACCTCCCAGATCCCACCGTCACGCAACCTCCTGGCATCGCCTCCCCCGCCTCCTCCTGGTACCAGCGCCGCCGACCTGCCTCCTCCCGGCGCGCCGCCGACCTCGCGCTGCCCCAACCGCCACCGCCTCCTCCCAGCGCGCTGCCGCCCTCGCCCCGCCCCAACCGACGCCGCCTCCTCCTGGTGCGCCACCGCCCCTGCACTGCCACAATGGCCGCCACCGACCTGCCTCTCCGGACCCGCCACCATGCGGCAGCCAGCTCCCCGCCAAATCACGTCGCGCGCCGCCATACCCACCCTCCCGCCGGCGTCAGCAGACTAATCCAGCCTGCGCTTCCATGGACGACCTCCTCCCCGCCAGGCGCGACACCAACGCCGGGATCTCCAGCACCGGCCGTCTCCTGCCGCGGATCGGGCCGTCACCATCCCCGGCGGATCCCTGGCCACCCCGAAGGCATCCACACGCGTCTGCACCACCTTCGCCGCCCGCCGCCACCAAGCTCCAGATGCATCGCCGCCCCTGGTGGATCTACAACTCCTCTCCGCCCCCAGCAAGGCTTCCCCCATCACAACGCAGCTTCCTCCCGTCAGCGGCCCAATCGCCATTGCCTCCAGTGTGGTGCCTCGCCCCTGGTTCCTCTGTTTCTGGGCATGTGCGGCCGTTCAACAAACCCGCCTGGCGCAGTCCAAGTCTAATGCTCCTTGCTGCTGCCTATATCTTATCATATGGCCAAACATGTGAAAATGTTTTTCTCTTGTGTACAAACAACGATGGTTTTGTTATCTTTTGTGTGTTGGTTTGATTTTTGTGAGAAGTTCACACTAATATAACAACATGTCGTTGTATGAGTAGACGCACGACAATTTCATTTTTCAGAAACTTTCAGAAAAAAACTACATATAGAAGTTCATGTTTCAGATATTCTGAAGTTCAAGTGTACTACATATAGAAGAAAATCATCAATGAAAAAAGGGACCACTTAGGACATTTCACCGACAACAACAAAAATACCTATAATGTCGCGATACAAAAAAAACCTTCACACGGTATATAACATAGTAAGTTCGTAGAAAAGTGGAAAGGCTATAATTTTATTTTATAAGTTTCACCATTTCTAAAAATACCTAGAAGTTCAAATATTAATAATGGGGTGGTTCGATGTTTATTACAAACCTGTGATTTTCCCCGTTACTATAGAATAAACCAAGAACTTCAATTTTTTTTCTTCAAAAAATGGTTCAAAAGTTATAACAAAAAATGGATTGTTAACGTTTCTAGTAAAACTATAGGTTGGAGTGGTTCGGTGTTTACCTTAAACTTGGATTATTAACGCTACTAAGAAATAAAATCAAGAAGTTCAGAAAAATATATAAAAAGTAGACTTTCCTCGATACTAACAAATTTCACCCATTTCCAAAAAATACTTTGAAGTTTAAATTAAAAAAGCGGAGTGGTTTTATATTTATTATAAACCAAGAATTTTTCCATTACTAAAAGAAATCAAACACAATAAAGTCCAAAATTAAAAAAAGGAGTAGTTTGATGTGTGTAAAAAATTCATTCTAAAAACCTAGAGGCTCAATTTTAAATAACAGATAAGTTTAGTGTTTCTAACAAAACCAAGAAGTTTGAATTTAAAAAATAGGGAAGTCCGAAGTTTATTAAGAAAACAAAAAAAATCTCCATTTCTAAAACCGGGAGAGAATACTTCATCGTTTCTAAATTAAAAACAAGAAGTTCAATATTTTTAAATATAGGAGTTCAAAATTCATATAAAGAAAATATTTTAACGTTTTCTAAATAAAAAAATTGTAGAAGTTCAAATTTAAAAAACGAACCAGTTCAATATTTATTACAAAACTAGGATTTTTTTCGTTACTAACATAAATCATCAAGAAGTACACATTACAAAAATAGAGAAGTTCAATATAAATAAAAAACTTTGATTTTCCTTGTACTAAATAATAAACCAAGAAGTTCAATTTTAAAAAAATAAAGCAGTTCAATATTTATTACAAAAACTTGATTTTTTTCCATTACTAACGAAGAAACCAAGAAGTACAGTTCAGAATAACCAAGAAGTTGTGGAGATGTTTATTACATTTCTAAAAAATACACAATGAAGCTAAAATAAAAAAGGTAGAGCGGATCAATGTCTATAAAAAAACCCAGATATTTTCACGTAACCGAGAGAAGCTTAGGTTGATAAGTGCCAGAAGTTCACATATTACACGGTGTGCATTTTGTATGAAAAAAGAATGAAAAAGTAAAGACTAAAAAATTTGTTGCTAGAAGTTCAATTGCTCTGTCCGGGGAAATTCAAACATTCTTGCGAGAGAGGTTCACCTTGTATTTCCATGTTCGATTTTTTCCGTATAAAAATCAAATACAATTCTTTACTCAAAAATATGAAAAGGTGAAGTTCAAATTGAAATAACAGAGAAGTTCGGAGTTTATTAAAACATAGGATTTACCTGCTAAAAAAACACAAGCTATTTTTTGCACTTTTAAAAACAACTCATATACGGAAAAAATGGTTGCTAGAAGTTCAAGTGCTCGGCGAGGAAAAGTTTAAAAAATTCTTGTGAGAGAGCTTCACCGTGTATTTAGATGTCGAAAATACAAAAAAACTATATGTTGTTTTTTGTGTTTTAAAATAATTCTCTCAAACCAGAGAGAAGTTCAGAGTGATAACGATCGGAAGTTCACGTACTACATGGTGTGTATTTCATATAATAAATACAATAAAGTGAAACTGAGTGAAGTTCAAACAGACATGTCCCAGAAGTTCAACTACTTCACGCGGTGCAAAAAACAACACGTCAAAAAACCGCACGTCAAAAACAGAGTGAAGTTCAAACAAACATACCCAGAAGTTCAACTACTTCACACAGTGCATTTTCGTTCGTGATGAATGCATAAATCATGATCACGCCATTTTTTAATTTACCTCTAAACGACAGGAATATCATTTGTGTAAGTTCAAGTCCTCGGTCGGAGAAAGTTAAAAAATTATTGTGAGAGACGTTTGTACAAAAGGAATATTATTTGTGTAACACTAACGAATGGATGAGAAAATTACAAAGAAAAATACGTCACAGAAGTTCAACGTGAAAACAGCAGGAAGTTCAACTACTACGCTGAATGAATTTTAGATGAAAAACTTTTAAAATCGTCGCGAGTATGAAAAGATGATCAACACGGGAAACTTGCGTGCTTATAGCAGCTTTCCATCGGTATATCACCTGCTCAATTCCGGTGAATGGATGGAGAATTACTAGCAGTGGATGGAGACCTATGAGCAAAAAAATCACGTGAAAAACAGAGTGAAGTTCAGGTGCACGCGCCGAGAAGTTCAGGTTCTTCACGCGGTGCATTTTCGAAGAATCTGTTTCGCGATAAAGGCAGAACACATGATCCCGCCGTTTTCGAAATTACTTGAAAACGGCTAGGAATTAGAGAAAACCATCAACATGAAAAAGTTTCACATTTTCTGTACCTTTTCAGCGGTATATTATTTGCCCCATTCCGATAAAGTTTGTAGAAATTATGGTGAAAATACATTTTTCGACATTTTCGAAACTAACTTAAAACCGTAAAGAATTGGGAGAAACAATACATACCAAAAAGTTTCGCATTTGTTCAAGCTTTCCAACGCCATATCATTTGCTGCATTTAGACGCACGGTTAAAAAATTAGCTCGAAAATACGAACTCGGTAGGACTTGGACCATTTTCTAAATTACTCTTAAACCATTCAAAATTAGAAAAAAAACTTTCAAGATGAGAAAGTAGCGCATTTTCATAAGCTTTCCAACGCCATATCATATGCCTCCATTGGATTAGCCGTTTAGAAATGACATCGAAAAAATGAACTCAGCTGTTCGGTTTATGAAATTTTACGTTTTTTCAAATTACTCTTTAACCATAGGGAATTAGAGAAAACTTTCAACATGTGGAAGGAGCGGTTTTGCAGCAGCTTTCCAACGCCATATTATATGCCTCATTCCAATAAACAGTTTAGAAATGCGATCGAAAATGCGATTCACGTTTTTTGTGCAAAGAAAAAACGGTTTTCAAAACTGCTCTTAAACCGCTTATATTTTGCCAAAAATTTAATTTGGGTCATGATATTGGTGTCCATAGCTTTGCAACGGTATATCGCAAGCCCCATTTGGGCAATGTTGGCGGAAGTTCAACCTAGTTCACAGAGAAGTTCAACGTACTACTAGCGGGGCAGGTCAGGTTGTCATCAGAATATTATTCTGATCCCGTGATCAGAATAGTGTTTATATATATATATAAGATGTGGTTGCAAAATGATAGGATCATCATGGATGTGCCAGGGGCCACGACCGAAGTGGCGACCCTGAAGCGAGCCTGTCCGAGGCCGAAACAAAGCGGCTGAGGAGCGCACCGAGCGGGAGAAACAAGAGGCACGGGTGGGCGAGGTGCAGCAAGAGCTCCAGGCTCTCGTGAAGAAGCACGAGACTTTCGAGCTTGACTCGAAGATGCGAGAGTCCGAGCTTGCCGCGGCCCTCGAGAGCACAAAGCATGCCAAGGCTGAAGCCCAAAAGGCCCTCCAGGAAATTGAGGTGATGAGGAAGATAGTGGCAGGTAAGGCATTCATTATGCAAAGCAAGCATGTGAAAGTAAATTACTTGTTACTTACCCGAGTCCGGAGCTCTCTAGGAGCATTCGCAGATTTGCCCCGTAGTGTGTCGGATGCCGCAAAGTACTACCAGGCTGAGGAGGGAAGCTCGATGGAGAAGTTGTTCTGGTCTCAGTATACTGGGACCGAACACCTGATGCCTGTGAGCGACTAGCTGAAGCAACTGGTCGAGCTGCACAAGGCGGCCGAACAGGCCATGAGGGGCCTTATAGTCCGGATGTGGCCTGGCGACTCCCTTCCCAACAGCTACTTCGGCCTGGTGAGGCAGCTTGTGGATGCCTGCCCACGGCTAGAAGTCATAAAGCGGTCCGTCTGCATCGAAGGTGCACGCTGGGCTTTTGCCCGTGCGAAGGTGCACTGGGCCAAGATGGATGCCGAGAAGCTGGTGAAGGAGGGGCCGCCGCAGCGCAAGGAGCATCGCCACCCTGAAATGTATTATGAGGGTGTCCTGAAGGGTGCCCGTCTTGTGGCGGATGAGTGTGCGAATGATGTAATTTTTGAATGAACTTGCTCGTGTGATCCTGTATTATGAAAACTTGTTCATGTGTGCTATGCAACGCTTGTTTCTGTGCGGATGTTTATCAAATCTGAGAGATGGCCAGTCGTCGGCTTATGCCCCCATGCCACGAGTGCTGGGGTGTCCGGGATAAATCTGAGCACTCTTTTCCCCATTGTTGGGTCCTTCGAGGGAGGTGCTCAGCACAACGAACAAGGCAATCGGACTATAATGCTTTATCACTCTCACTTAGCCATAGAAGTCTACAATTTTAAATTTTGGCGAAGCCCCTAGTATTTGGAAGGCCGAATTCGGGGCTCTATACACGCCTAAGCCGGACAAAGCCGACTCCTCGCCCTAAGCGGCGTAAGTCTTTAGGGACTCGAGACCTCTCGAACAGCGATCAGCTCTCGCCTTATCATGACAGTCAGTTTTAGCTTTCTCTATTAAGGTGCTTGCCCAGATGAACCGGGGCACAATCGCAGTAGTTCTCCAAGTGCTACCTTAGCTGATATAGCGGAACGTAAGGTACCAAAACATGGGAGCCGGCCAAACCCAACTATTGACCCAAGACATGATTCGGAGCTGATGCATATAATGCTATAAGTTTGGGGTGCCGCACTGTCGAAAGTGTTCGGACTTCTCACATTGTATTATGGGGTACGCTTAAGCCCCTGACGTATTGGCCGTACCAGACTGTACGGGTGTTGAATGTCATGAATGAACATATATATATATATAAAAGAATAGAGAATGCGGTAATAGTCTAGTGCTATGCATTGTTTATTCAAAAAGGTGTGTCGAAGCAGAATGATACAAGTAGTGCGATAAGAAAAAAGTAGGACTATTTGACATGTCCCCTGCAAGGGCAAGCTGAGGAATGGTATTTAAAGCAGGTATTTCACTCGTTATCAGAGACCACCTGGGAGTTCCATGGTGCGACGTAGCTTTCTGCCTCCTTGATTGTTGTATCGTGTGTCCGGCAATCGTACTGCCGGACGGGGTTTCCAGAGAGTAAAGTCCTAAAAGAGAGAAAAAATAACAAAGCGGGAAGCCCCTAGTGCGGTTGAGCCACGTTTTGGGGCATGCCATAGTCGTGCCCCCCACCTATGCCCATGGTATTTTCAATGCGTAATTATGTACGCGTGGCACGGATTTCGCCGTTTGGCTGGGACTGGGGTGGGGGCCGCATTGCTATGTGAGCTCGGAACATGCCAGTCAGTCTTGTTGCAGATTACTCCGAGCGTGGTTGACGGTGTCCGGGTGTTTAATCACCAAACTGGTGGATTGCCTGAAGAGGCTGCTTTGTGCTTCTGCTGCGAGGGCTGCAGTGTGCTCCTCCGTGCGGAGAGAGTGCTCTGTGTTTCCATTGATTGTGATGACCCCCCGAGGTCCTGGCATCTTGAGCTTGAGGTACGCATAATGCGGTACCGCATTGAATCTCGCGAATGCGGTTCGCCCGAGCAGTGCATGATAGCCACTGCGAAACGGGACTATATCGAAGATTAACTCCTCGCTTCGGAAGTTATCCGGGGATCCAAAGACCACTTCCAGTGTGACTGAGCCTGTGCAATGGACCTCTACACCTGGTATGACGCCTTTGAAGGTCGCTTTTGTGGGTTTGATCCTTGAGGGGTCTATACCCATTTTGCGCACTGTGTCCTGATAAAGCAGGTTCAGGCTGTTGCCACTGTCCATAAGGACTCGAGTGAGGTGAAATCCGTTGATGACTGGGTCTAGGACCAGTGCGGCGAATCCGCCATGACGGGTACTAGTGGGGTGGTCCCTGCGATCGAAGGTGATCGGACAGGAGGACCATGGGTTGAACTTTGGGGCGACTGGCTCCAATGCATATACGTCCCTTAGCGCACGCTTCCGCTCCCTCTTGGGGATGTGGGTTGTGTATATCATGTTCACCATCCGCACTTGTGGGGGGAACCTCTTCTGTCCTCCGATGTTAGGCGGCCGGGGCTCCTCCTCATCATCGCTATGTAATCCCTTATCTTTGTTTTCGGCATTTAACTTGCTAGCCTGCTTGAACACCCAACATTCCCTGTTGGTGTGGTTGGCTGGCTTGTCGGGGGTGCCGTGTATTTGACACGAGCGATCGATTATACAGTTCAAACTGGACAGGCCCGGAGTGCTTCTTTTGAATGGCTTTTTCCACTGACCGGGTTTAGAGCCTCTGAATCCGGCATTGCCTGCCGTATCCTCGGTATTGTCATTGTTGATGCGACGCTTGTGTTTGTTGCGACATGAGCTGCCATTGATATCCTTGGTATCGGAAGTACCATGGTTCTTTGATATGTTATTGCTTCGAGCCAGCCAGCTGTCCTCTCCCGCGCAAAAGTGGGTCATGAGTGTCGTGAGGGCTGCCATAGATTTCGGCTTTTCCTGGCCAAGGTGCCGGGCGAGCCACTCATCACGGATGTTGTGCTTAAAAGCTGCTAGGGCCTCTGCATCCGAACCGTGTCCAGAATTGCCTGGCCGGTTCCTCTGGCTGCTGAATTATGTGGCTCAAGTCATCGGCATCTGGTGGTCGGACATAAGTGCCCTGGAAGTTGTCGAGGAATGCGGCCTCCAGATGTTCCCAACGGCCAATGGATTCTGCTGGCAGGCTGTTGAGCCAATGCCGAGCTGGTCCTTTGAGTTTGAGTGGGAGGTATTTGATGGCGTGTAGATCGTCACCGCGGGCCATGTGGATGTGTAGGAGGAAGTCCTCGATCCATACCGCAGGATCTGTTGTGCCGTCGTATGATTCGATATTTACGGGTTTGAAACCCTCTGGGATTTGGTGATCCATTACTTCGTCTGTGAAGCATAGGGGGTGTGCGGCGCCTCTATACTGGGCTATATCGCGACGCAACTCAAATGAGTCTTGTCCGCTGTGTTCGGCCCGGCCAGATTTACTTTTACTGTATCCGGTGTGACGGTTATCGTCTCACGTAGTGGCGCACCCTCATGATCCGTAGATCGATCTTGCGTGTTTTGCTTTGTCCTCCAATACGTCTCGCGGGTCTAGCATGCTTCCCCATGCCTTGACATTTTTATTTGAGCGGCGTTGGGGTGCGGGCTGAGCTTTTGGCTGAAATGCCTCTCTGTCGTGGCCATGAGGTGGCCGGTCAGCCGCGTCATACGCTGGAGATGTAGGTTTTAATGCTTCCTCCTCCAGTCGGGGTAGCAACCTGCGCTTTGGGTAACTCTTGGAGGGGCGTTCGAGTTCATGTTCCTCGGCCGCAAGGACTTCAGTCCATCTGTCAGCTAGCAAATCTTGATCAGCTCGAAGCTGTTGTTGCTTTTTCTGAAGGCTATTTGCCGTGGCTATAAGCCGGCGCTTGAAGCGCTCTTGCTTGACGGGATCCTCAGGCACAACAAAATCGTCATTATTGAAGCTTGCCTCGTCTTCGGAGGGAGGCATGTAATTATCATCCTCCGCCTCTCCATCTGCCGCTCTCTCGGGAGGGCTGGCTTCTCCATCCTCCTGCTCTAAATCTTGCTGGAGGGGATTGTCGTCATCTTCGCACTGTTCGGAGTGCTATTATCTCCTGTGTCGATATCACCGCTTTTGCCTTGGTGAGACTTAGAGCGGCGCCGCTGACGTCGGCGCTTGGGTTGCTTCTTGGAGGGGTCATCCTCCGCTGTCTCGTCACCATTGCCTTCTTTGGGTGTGTCCACCATATATATATATATATATCATATGATGAGGTGGCTGTCCAGTGCCCTGTGGGCAGTGGTTCTTGTTCGTCTCCTGTAGCGTCGTCCATACCGTCGATGTCTTCGGAGTCGAAGTCGAGCATGTCGGTCAAATTGTCGACAGGGGCTACTAAGTGGGTGGTGGGTGGGCGGCAAATTTCTTTGTCATCCGCATCCCAATCCTGCCGGACATAGTTCGGCCAGGACTCTCCCGACAAGGAGAGAGACCATAATGAGTTCAATATGTCGCCGAAGGGCGAGTGCTGAAGGATATCCACGGAGGTAACTCCATAATTGGCGCCCAGTCGGATTCGATAGGCACGGGCGCAGGCGGTTCGGAGTCCGTGGCCGAGGAAGAATCCGGCAGTTTGGCGTCACGGCTCTCGTGAAGGGTAAGGTCGATACTCGGCTCGATCGCTGCTGAGAATGCGGCCTTCGTGGCGGGGTCTATCCACCCATCCATGGATGGCGCAATTGGCTCCGAATTGAGGGTCGCAGCGGTTGCCGGTGCGGTCTCCTGAACTCTGTCCGGTGGTAGAGCTAAATCATGCTCATCGTGACCGTGCGGCGCACTCGGCAGGGGCTTGAATCCGTCGAATATCAAGTCTCCACGGATGTCGGTCGTGTAGTTTAAGCTTCCAAACCTGACCTGGTGGCCAGGGGCGTAACTCTCGATCTGCACCAGATGGCCAAGCGAGTTGGCCCGCAGTGTGAAGCCGCCAAATACGATGATCTGTCCGGGGAGAAAAGTCTCACCCTGGACTGCATTGCTATCGATGACCGAAGGAGCCATCAAGCCTGACGATGTCGACACAGAGGAACTCTCAATGAAAGCACCAATGTCGGTATCAAAACCGGCGGATCTCGGGTAGGGGGTCCCGAACTGTGCGTCTAGGCGGATGGTAACTGGAGGCGGGGGACATGATGTTTACCCAGGTTCGGGCCCTCTTGATGGAGGTAATACCCTACGTCCTGCTTGATTGTTCTTGATAATATGAGTAGTACAAGAGTTGATCTACCACGAGATCAAAGAGGCTAAACCCTAGAAGCTAGCCTATGGTATGATTGTTGTTCTCGGTCCTATGGACTAAACCCTCCGGTTTATATAGACATCGGAGGGGGCTAGGGTTACACAGAGTCAGTTACAAGGAAGGAGATCTATATATTTGTATTGCCAAGCTTGCCTTCCACGCCAAGGAGAGTCCCATCCAGTCACGGGACGAAGTCTTCAATCTTGTACCTTCATAGTCCAACCGTCCGGACAAAGGATATAATCCGGCTATCCGGATACCCCCTAATCCAGGAATCCCATAATCGTCATCACCAACGATCCTCTCATCGGGAGAGGGTCAATCTCCATCAACATCTTCACCAGTACCATCTCACCTCAAACCCTAGTTCATCTCTTGTATCCAATCTTTGTCCCAAAGCCTCAGATTGGTACCTGTGGGTTGCTAGTAGTGTTGATTACTCCTTGTAGTTGATGCTAGTTGGTTTACTTGGTGGAAGATCATATATTCAGATCCATTATTCATATTAATACCCCCCTGATTATGAACATGAATATGCTTTGTGAGTAGTTCCGCTTGTTCGTGAGGACATGGGAGAAGTCTTGCTATAAGTAGTCTTTCCTCTGAGGACATGGGAATATGCTTTCGTTCGATATTTTGATGAGATGTATGTTGTCTTTCCTCTAGTGGTGTCATGTGAATGTAGAGTACATGACACTTCACCATTGTTTGGGCCTAGGGGAAGGCATTGGGAAGTAATAAGTAGATTATGGGTTGCTAGAGTGACAGAAGCTTAAACCCTAGTTTATGCATTGCTTCGTAAGGGGCTGATTTGGATCCATATGTTTCATGCTATGATTAGGTTTACCTTAATACTTCTGTTGTAGTTGCGGATGCTTGCAATAGGGGTTAATCATAAGTGTGATGCTTGTACAAGGAAGGATAGTACCCAAGCACCGGTCCACCCACATATCAAATTATCAAAGTACAGAACGTGAATCATATGTGTTGGAAATATGCCCTAGAGGCAATAATAAATTGGTTATTATTATATTTCCTTGTTCATGATAATCGTTTATTATCCATGCTAGAATTGTATTGATGGGAAACTCAGATACATGTGCGGATATATAGACAACACCATGTCCCTAGTAAGCCTCTAGTTGACTAGCTCATTGATCAATAGATGGTTACGGTTTCCTGACCATGGACATTGGATGTCATTGATAATGGGATCACATCATTAGGAGAATGATGTGATGGACAAGACCCAATCCTAAGCCTAGCACAAGATCATGTAGTTCGTATGCTAAAGATTTTCTAATGTCAAGTATCATTTCCTTAGACCATGAGATTGTGCAACTCCCGGATACCGTAGGAGTGCTTTGGGTGTGCCAAACGTCACAACATAACTGGGTGGCTATAAAGGTACACTACAGGTATCTCCGAAAGTGTCTGTTGGGTTGGCACGAATCGAGACTGGGATTTGTCACTCCGTGTAAATGGAGAGGTATCTCTGGGCCCACTCGGTAGGACATCATCATAATGTGCACAATGTGATCAAGGAGTTGATCACGGGATGATGTGTTACGGAATGAGTAAAGAGACTTGCCGGTAACGAGATTGAACAAGGTATCATGATACCGACGATCGAATCTCGGGCAAGTATCGTACCGATAGACAAAGGGAATTGTATATGGGATTGATTAAGTCCTTGACATCGTGGCCCATCCGATGAGATCATCGTGGAACATGTGGGAACCAACATGGGTATCCAGATCCCACTGTTGGTTATTGACCGGAGAGTTATCTCGGTCATGTCTGCATGGTTCCCGAACCCGTAGGGTCTACACACTTAAGGTTCGATGACGCTAGGGTAATAGGGAATAGATATACGTGGTTACCGAATGTTGTTCGGAGTCCCGGATGAGATCCCGGACGTCAAGAGGAGTTCCGGAATGGTCCGGAGGTAAAGATTTATATATGGGAAGTCCTGTTTTGGTCACCAGAAAAGTTTCGGGGTTTATCGGTAACGTACCGGGACCACCGGGAGGGTCCCGGGGGTCCACCAAGTGGGGCCACCAGCCCCAGAGGGCTGCATGGGCCAAGTGTGGGAGGGGACCAGCCCCAGGTGGGCTGGTGCGCCCCCCCACCAAGGCCCAAGGCGCAAGGAAGAGGGGAAGGGGGCAAACCCTAGGGCAGATGGGCCCTAAGGCCCACCCTGGTGCGCCTCCCCCTCTCCCCTCCCCTTGGCCGCCCCTAGATGGGATCTAGGGGGCTGCCGCCACCCCTAGGGAGGGAACCCTAGGTGGGGGCGCAGCCCCTCCCCTTCCCTTATATATAGTTGAGGTTTGGGCTGCCCAATACACACGAGTTCCTCTCCTTCTTGGCGCAGCCGTACCCCTCTCCCTCTTCGTCTCTTGCGGTGCTTGGCGAAGCCCTGCTGAAGTACCACGCTCCTCCACCACCACCACGCCGTTGTGCTGCTGCTGGATGGAGTCTTCCTCAATCTCTCCCTCTCTCCTTGCTGGATCAAGGCATGGGAGACGTCACCGGGCTGTACGTGTGTTGAACGCGGAGGTGCCGTCTGTTTAGCACTAGGATCTCCGGTGATTTGGATCACGACGAGTACGACTCCTTCAACCCCATTCTCTTGAACGCTTCCTCTTAGCGATCTACATGGGTATGTAGATGCACTCTCCTTCCCCTCGTTGCTGGTCTCTCCATAGATAGATCTTGGTGACACGTAGGAAAATTTTGAATTTCTACTACGTTCCCCTACAGTGGCATCATGAGCTAGGTTTATTGCATAGTTATTATGCACGAGTAGAGCACAACGTAGTTGTGGGCGTTGATTTTGTTCAATATGCTTACCATTACTAGTCCAATCTTGATTCGGTGGCATTGTGGGATGAAGCGGCCCGGACCGACCTTACACGTACTCTTACGTGAGACTGGTTCCACCGACTAACATGCACTAGTTGCATAAGGTGGCTAGCGGGTGTCTGTCTCTCCCACTTTAGTCGGATCGGATTCGATGAAAAGGGTCCTTATGAAGGGTAAATAGCAATTGGCATATCATGTTGTGGTTTTTGCGTAGGTAAGAAACGTTCTTGCTAGAAACCCATAGCAGCCACGTAAAACATGCAAACAACAATTAGAGGACGTCTAACTTGTTTTTTGCAGGGTATGCTATGTGATGTGATATGGCCAAGAAGAATGTGATGAATGATATGTGATGTATGAGATTGATCATGTTCTTGTAATAGGAATCACGACTTGCATGTCAATGAGTATGACAACCGGCAGGAGCCATAGGAGTTGTCTTAATTTATTTATGACCTGCGTGTCAACATAAACGTCATGTAATTACTTTACTTTATTGCTAACCGTTAGCTATAGTAGTAGAAGTAATAGTTGGCGAGACAACTTCATGAAGACACGATGATGGAGATCATGATGATGGAGATCATGGTGTCATGCCGGTGACGATGATGATCATGGAGCCCCGAAGATGGAGATCAAAAGGAGCAATATGATATTGGCCATATCATGTCACTATTTTGATTGCATGTGATGTTTATCATGTTTATACATCTTATTTGCTTAGAACGACGGTAGTAAATAAGATGATCCCTCATTAAAATTTCAAGAAAGTGTTCCCCCTAACTGTGCACCGTTGTGAAAGTTCGTCGTTTTGAAGCACCACGTGATGATCGGGTGTATAGATTCTTATGTTCGAATACAATGGGTGTTGACGAGCCTAGCATGTACAGACATGGCCTCGGAACACATGCGAAACACTTAGGTTAACTTTACGAGCCTAGCATGTACAGACATGGCCTCGGAACACAAGAAACCGAAAGGTCGAGCATGAGTCGTATGGTAGATACGATCAACATGAAGATGTTCACCGATGTTGACTAGTCCGTCTCACGTGATGATCGGACACGACCTAGTTGACTCGGATCATGTAATCACTTAGATGATTGGAGGGATGTCTATCTGAGTGGGAGTTCATAAGATGAACTTAATTATCCTGAACATAGTCAAAAGGTCTTCACAAATTATGTCGTAGCTCGCGCTTTAGTTCTACTGTTTAGATATGTTCCTAGAAAAAATTTAGTTGAAAGTTGATAGTAGCAATTATGCGGACTAGGTCCTTAAACTGAGGATTGTCCTCATTGCTTCATAGAAGGATTATGTCCTTAATGCACCGCTCAGTGTGCTGAACCTCGAACGTCATCTGTGGATGTTGCGCACATCTGACATACACGTTTTGATAACTACATGATAGTTCAGTTAAACGGTTTAGAGTTGAGGCACCGAAGACGTTTTGAAACATCGTGAAACATATGAGATGTTTTGAGGGCTGAAATTGGGATTTCAGGCTCGTGCCCACGTCAAGAGGTATAAGACTTCTGACGATTTCCTTAGCCTGCAAACTAAGGGAGAAAAGCTCAATTGTTGAGCTTGTGCTCAGATTGTCTGAGTACAACAATCATTTGAATCAAGATGGAGTTGATCTTCCAAATGAGATAGTGATGTTTCTCCGAAGTCATTACCACCAAGCTGCTAGAGCTTCGTGATGAACTATAATATATCAGGGACATATATGACGATCCTTGAGATATTCGCGATGTTTGACACCACAAAAGTAGAAATCAAGAAGGAGCATCAATTGTTGATGGTTGGTGAAACCACTAGTTTCAACAAGGGCAAGGGCAAGAAGGGATACTTCATGAAACGGCAAATCAGCTGCTGCTCTAGTGAAGAAACCCAAGGTTGAACCCAAACCCGAGACTAAGTGCTTCTTTAATAAGGGGAACAACCACTGGAGCAGAATTACCCTAGATACTTGGTAGATGAGAAGGCTGGCAAGGTCAATAGAACTATATTGGATATACATTGTGTTAATGTGTACTTTACTAGTACTCCTAGTAGCACCAGGGTATTAGATACCGGTTCGGTTGCTAAGTGTTAGTAACTCGAAACAAAAGGCTACGGAATAAACGGAGACTAGCTAAAAGGTGAGATGACGATATGTGTTGGAAGTATTTCCAAGGTTGATCAAATATCGTATGCTCCCTCTACCATCGAGATTGGTATTAAAACCAAAATAATTGTTATTTGGTGTTTGCGTTGAGCATAGACATGATTGGATTACGTCTATCGCAATACGGTTATTCATTTAAGGAGAATAATGGTTACTCTGTTTATTTGAATAATACCTTCAATGGTCTTACACCTAAAATGAATGGTTTATTGAATCTCGATCGTAGTGATACACATGTTCATGCCAAAAGATATAATATAGTAATGATAGTACCACCTACTTGTGGCACTGCCATGTAAGTCATATCGGTATAAAACGCATGAAGAAGCTCCATGTTGATGGATCTTTGGGCTCACTCGTTTTTTAAAAAGGTTTGAGACATGCGAACCATGTCTATTGGTGTATATGCATGAAGAAAATCTATGCAAATGGACCGTCTGGACTCACTTGATTTTGAATCACTTGAGACATGCAAATCATACCACATGGGCAAGATGACTGAAAGCCTCGTTTTCAGTAAAATGGAACTAGAAAGCAACTTGTTGGAAGTAATGCATTTTGATGTGTGTAGTCCAATGAGTGCTGAGGCGTGTAGTGGATATCGTTATGTTCTTACTTCACAGATGATTTGAGTAGATGTTGAGTACATTTACTTGATGAATCACGAGTCTGAATTATTGAAAGGTTCAAGTAATTTCAGGGTGAAGTTGAAAGATCGTCGTGACAAGAGGATAAAAGATCTATGATATGATCATAGAGATGAATATCTGAATTACGAGTTTGGCACAGAATTAAGACACTGTGGAAATTGTTTCACAACTAATACAGCCTGGAACACCATAGTGTGATGGTGTGTCCGAACATCATAACTGCACCCTATTGGATATGATGCATACCATGATGTCTCTTATCGAATTACCACGATAGTTTATGGGTTAGGCATTAGAGACAACCACATTCACTTTAAATAGGGCACCACGTAATTCCGATGAGATGACACCGTATGAACTATGGTTTAGAGAAACCTAAGCTGTCATTTCTTAGAAGTTTGGGGCTGCGACGCTTATGTGAAAAAGTTTCAGGCTGATAAGCTCGAACCCAAAGCGGATAAATGCATCTTCATAGGACACCCAAAATAGTTGGGTATACCTCCTGTCTCAGATTCGAAAGTAATAAGGGATTGTTTCTAGAATCGGGTCCTTTCTCGAGGAAAAGTTTCTCTCGAAAGAATTGAGTGGGAGGATGGTGGAGACTTGATGAGGTTATTGAACCGTCTCTTCAACTAGTATGTGGCAGGGCACAGGAAGTTGTTCCTATGGCACCTACACCAATTGAAATGGAAGCTTATTATGGTGGTCATGAAACTTCAGATCAAGTCACTACCAAACCTCGTAGGATGACAAGGATGCGTGCTACTTCAGAGTGGTACGTAATCCTGTCTTGGAAGTCATGTTGCTAGACAACAATGAACCTACGAGCTATGGAGAAGCGATGGTGGGCCTGGATTCCAAAATGGCTCGAGGCCATATAATCCGAGAGAGGATCCATATATGAAAAACAAAGTGTAGACTTTGGAAGAACTACTTGATGGTCGTAAGGCTGTTAGGTACATATGGATTTTAAAAGGAAGACGGACAATGATGGTAAATGTCACCATTAAGAAAGCTCGACTTGTCGTTAAGATGTTTCCCGACAAGTTCAAGGAGTTGACTACGATGAGACTTTCTCACTCGTAGCGATGCTAAGAGTCTGTTGGAATTATATTAGCGATTACTGCATTATTTATGAAATCTTGCAGATAGGATGTCAAAAACCATTGTTTCCTCGACGATTTTCTTGAGGAAAGGTTGTATGTGATACAACCGGAAGATTTTGTCAATCCTGAAAGATGCTAATAAGTATGCAAAGCTCCATCAATCCTTCTAAGGACTGGAGTAAGCATCTCAGAGTTGGAATGTATGCTTTGATGAGATGATCAAAGATTTTGGGTGTATACAAAGTTTATGAGAAACTTGTATTTCCAAAGAAGTGAGTGGGAGCACTATAGAATTTCTGATGAGTATATGTTGTTGACATATTGTGGATCAAAAATGACGTAGAATTTCTGGAAAGCATATAGGGTTATTTGGAAAGTGTTTTTCAATGGAAAGCCTGGATTAAGCCACTTGAACATTGAGCATCAAGATCTATAAGGATAGATCAAAACGCTTAATGGTACTTTCAAATGAGCACATACCTTGACATGATCTTGAAGGTGTTCAAGATGGATCAGTCAAAGAAGGAGTTCTTGCCTACGTTGTAAGGTATGAAGTTAAGACTTAAAGCTCGACCACGGCAGAATAGAGAGAAAGGACGAAGGTCGTCCCCTATGCTTAAGATGTAGGCTCTACAGTATGCTATGCTATGTACCGCACCTGAAGTGTGCCTTGCCATGAGTCAGTCAAGGGGTACAAGAGTGATCCAAGAATGGATCACAGGACAACAGTCAAAGTTATCCTTAGTAACTAGTGGACTAAGGAATTTTCTCGATTATGGAGGTGATAAAAGAGTTCGTTGTAAAGGGTTACGCCGATGCAAACTTTGACACTAATCCAGATTATTCTGAGTAGTAAACTGGATTCGTATAGTAGAACAGTTATTTGGAATAGCTCCAAATAGAACGTGGTAGCTGCATCTAGGAGATGACATAGAGATTTGTAAAGCACACACGGATCTGAAAGGTTCAGACCCGTTGACTATAGCCTCTCTCACAAGCATAACATGATCAAACCCAGAACTCTTTGGGTGTTAGTCACATGGGGATGTGACCTTGAGTGTTAATCACATATCGATGTGAACTGGATTATTGACTCTAGTGCAAGTGGGAGACTGTTGGAAATATGCCCTAGAGGCAATAATAAATTGGTTATTATTATATTTCCTTGTTCATGATAATCGTTTATTATCCATGCTAGAATTGTATTCATGGGAAACTCAGATACATGTGTGGATACATAGACAACACCATGTCCCTAGTAAGCCTCTAGTTGACTAGCTCGTTGATCAATAGATGGTTACGGTTTCCTGACCATGGACATTGGATGTCATTGATAACGGGATGACATCATTAGGAGAATGATGTGATGGAAAAGACCCAATCCTAAGCCTAGCACAAGATCATGTAGTTCGTATGCTAAAGCTTTTCTAATGTCAAGTATCATTTCCTTAGACCATGAGATTGTGCAACTCCCGGATACCGTAGGAGTGCTTTGGGTGTGCCAAACGTCACAACATAACTGGGTGGCTATAAAGGTACACTACAGGTATCTCCGAAAGTGTCTGTTGGGTTGGCACGAATCGAGACTGGGATTTGTCACTCCGTGTAAATGGAGAGGTATCTCTGGGCCCACTCGGTAGGACATCATCATAATGTGCACAATGTGATCAAGGAGTTGATCACGGGATGATGTGTTACAGAACGAGTAAAGAGACTTGCCGGTAACGAGATTGAACAAGGTATCGGGATACCGACGATCGAATCTCGGGCAAGTATCGTACCGATAGACAAAGGGAATTGTATACGGGATTGATTAAGTCCTTGACATCGTGGTTCATCCGATGAGATCATCATGGAACATGTGGGAACCAGCATGGTATCCAGATCCTGCTGTTGGTTATTGACCGAAGAGTTATCTCGGTCATGTCTGCATGGTTCCCGAACCCGTAGGGTCTACACACTTAAGGTTCGATGATGCTAGGGTTATAGGGAATAGATATACGTGGTTACCGAATGTTGTTCGGAGTCCCGGATGAGATCCCGGACGTCACGAGGAGTTCCGGAATGGTCTGGAGGTAAAGATTTATATATGGGAAGTCCTGTTTTGGTCACCGGAACAGTTTCGGGGTTTATCGGTAACGTACCGGGACCACCGGGAGGGTCCCGGGGGTCCACCAAGTGGGGCCACCAGCCCCGGAGGGCTGCATGGGGCAAGTGTGGGAGGGGACCAGCCCCAGGTGGGCTGGTGCCCCCCTCCACCAAGGCCCAAGTCGCAAGGAAGAGGGGAAGGGGGCAAACCCTAGGGCAGATGGGCCCTAAGGCCCACCCTGGTGCGCCTCCCCCTCTCCCCTCCCCTTGGCCGCCCCTAGATGGGATCTAGGGGGCTGCCGCCACCCCTAGGGAGGGAACCCTAGGTGGGGGCGCAGCCCCTCCCCTTCCCTTATATATAGTTGAGGTTTGGGCTGCCCAATACACACGAGTTCCTCTCCTTCTTGGCGCAGCCCTACCCCTCTCCCTCTTCGTCTCTTACGGTGCTTGGCGAAGCCCTGCTAAAGTACCACGCTCCTCCATCACCACCACGCCGTTGTGCTGCTGCTGGATGGAGTCTTCCTCAACCTCTCCCTCTCTCCTTGCTGGATCAAGGCATGGGAGACGTCACCGGGATGTACGTGTGTTGAACGCGGAGGTGCCGTCTGTTCGGCACTAGGATCTCCGGTGATTTGGATCACGACGAGTACGACTCCTTCAACCCCGTTCTCTTGAACGCTTCCGCTTAGCGATCTACAAGGATATGTAGATGCACTCTCCTTCCCCTCATTGCTGGTCTCTCCATAGATAGATCTTGGTGACACGTAGGAAAATTTTGAATTTCTGCTACGTTCCCCAACAATATGAACATGATGAAAAATAACTTGACGATTATTCCCATGTGTCCTCGGGAGCGCTTTCCTTTATATAAGAGTTTGTCTAGGCTTGTCCTTTGCTACAAAAAGGATTGTGCCATCTTGCTGCGCCTTATTTACTTTCATTACTTGTTACTCGTTACAAATTACCTTATCACAAAACTATCTGTTACCGATAATTTCAGTGCTTGCAGAGAATACCTTACTGAAAACTGCTTATCATTTCCTTCTGCTCCTCGTTGGGTTCGACACTCTTACTTATCGAAAAGGCTACGATAGATCCTCTACACTTGTGGGCATCAATTAACACCCAAAGATTACTAAGGTGTGATCATGTTTTGCTTGTGAGAGAATTTTAGTCAACGGGTCTGCCACATTCAGAGCCGTATGTATTTTGCAAATTTTCTATGTCTACAATGCTCTGCATGTGGCTACTCTAGCTAATTGCTCCCACTTTCAACATGTATCCAAATTGAGACTTAGAGTCATCCGAATCAGTGTCAAAGCTTGCATCTATGTAACCCTTTACGACGAAATTTTTGTCACCTCCATAACCGAGAAACATGTCCGTATTCCACTAAGGATAATTTCGACCGCTCTCCAGTGATTCACTCCTGGATCACTATTGTACCCTCTTGCCAAACTCATGGTGAGGTACACAATAGGTCTGGCACACAACATAGCATACTTTATAGAACCTAATACTGAGGCATAGGGAATGACTTTTGATACGTCTCCAATGTATCTATAATTTTTTATTCTTCCATGCTATATTATATTCTGTTTTGGACATTATTGGGCTTTATTATCCACCTTTATATTATTTTTGGGACTAACCTATTAACCGGAGGCCCAGCCCAGAATTGCTGTTTTTTTTGCCTATTTTAGGGTTTCGCAGAAAAAGAATATCAAACGGAGTCCAAATGGAATGAAACCTTCGGGAACGTGATTTTCAGAACGAACATGATCCAGAGGATTTGGACCCTACATCAAGACATCAACCAAGAGGCCACGAGGTAGGGGGGTGCGCCTATCCCCCTGGGCGCGCCCTCCACCCTCGTGGGCCCCCTGTTGCTCCACCGACGTACTCCTTCCTCTTATATATACCTACGTACCCCCAAACTACCAGATACGGAGGAAAAACCCTAATTCCACTGCCGTAACTTTCTGTATCCACGAGATCCCATCTTGGGGCCTATTCCGGAGCTCTGCCCGAGGGGGCATCGATCACGGAGGGCTTCTACATCAACACCATATCCCTTCCGATGAAGTGTGGGTAGTTTACCTCAGACCTACGGGTCCATAGTTATTAGCTAGATGGCTTCTTCTCTCTTTTTGGATGTCAATACAAAGTTCCCCCCTCTCTTGTGGAGATCTATTTGATGTAATCTTCTTTTGCAGTGTGTTTGTTGAGATTGATGAATTGTGGGTTTATGATCAAGTTTATCTATGAACAATATTTGAATCTTCTCTGAATTCTTTTATGTATGATTGGTTATCTTTGCAAGTCTCTTTGAATTATCAGTTTGGTTTGGCCTACGAGATTGATCTTTCTTGCAATAGGAGAAGTGCTTAGCTTTGGGTTCAATCTTGCAGTGTCCTTTCCCAGTGATAGTAGGGGCAGCAAGGCACATATTGTATTGTTGCCATCGAGGATAACAAGATGGGGTTTATTTCATATTGCATGAGTTTATCCCTCTACATCATGCCATCTTGCTTAAAGCGTTACTCTGTTCTCTTGAACTTAATACTTTAGATGCATGCTGGATAGTGGTCGATGTGTGGATTAATAGTAGTAGATGCAGGCAGGAGTCCGTCTACTTGTCTCGGACGTGATGCCTATATACATGATCATACCTAGATATTCTCATAACTATGCTCAATTCTGTCAATTGCTCAACAATAATTTGTTTACCCACTGTGAATACTTATGCTCTCGAGAGAAGCCACTAGTGAAACCTATGGCCCCCGGATCTATCTTCTATCATATTAATCTTCCAATACTTAGTTATTTTTATTGCTTTTTATTTTACTTTGCATATTTATCATAAAAATACCAAAAATATTATCTTATCATATCTATCAGATCTTACTCTCGTAAGTGACCATGTAGGGATTGACAACCCCTTATCGCATTGGTTGCGAGGATTTATTTGTTTGCGTAGGTGCGAGGGACTCGTGCATGGCCTCCTACTGGATTGATACCTTGGTTCTCAAAAACTGAGGGAAATACTCACGCTACTTTGCTGCACCACCCTCTTCTCTTCAAGGGAAAACCAATGCAAGTGCTCAAGAGGTAGCAAGAAGGATTTCTGGCGCCGTTGCCGGGGAGGTCTACACAAAAGTCAACATACCAAGTACCCATCACAACCCTTATCTCCCGCATTACATTATTTGCCATTTGCCTCTCACTTTCCTCTCCCCCACTTCACCCTTGCCGTTTTATTCGCCCTCTCTCTCTATCCTCCCTCTCTTTCTCTATTTGCCTCTTTTTGCCCGTTTCTTGTTTGCTTGTGTGTTGGATTGCTTGCTTGTCATGATGGCTCAAGATAATACCAAATTGTGTGACTTTACCAATACCAACAACAATGATTTTATTAGCACTCCGATTGCTCCTCTTACCGATGCTGAATCTTGTGAAATTAATGCTGCTTTGCTGAATCTTGTCATGAAAGATCCGTTTTCCGGCCTTCCTAGTGAAGATGCCGCTACCCATCTAAATAGCTTCATTGATTTGTGTGATATGCAAAAGAAGAAAGATGTGGACAATGATATTGTTAAATTGAAGCTATTTCCTTTTTCGCTTAGAGATTGTGCTAAAGCTTGGTTTTCGTCTTTGCCTTAAAATAGTATTGATTCGTGGAATAAGTGCAAAGATGCTTTTATCTCTAAGTATTTTCCTCCCGCTAAGATCATCTCTCTTAGGAACGATATTATGAATTTTAAGCAACTTGATCATGAACATATTGCACAAGCTTGGGAGAGGATGAAATTAATGATACATAATTGCCATATGCATGGTTTGAATTTGTGGATGATTATACAATTTTTTTATGCTGGATTGAATTTTTCTTCTAGAAATCTTTTAGATTCGGCCACGGGAGGCACTTTTATGGAAATCACTTTAGGAGAAGCTACTAAACTCCTAGATAATATTATGGTTAATTATTCTCAATGGCACACTGAAAGATCTACTAATAAGAAAGTGCATGCGATAGAAGAAATTAATGTTTTGAGTGGAAAGATGGATGAACTTATGAAATTATTTGCTAATAAAAGTGTTTCTTCTGATCCCAATGATATGCCTTTGTCTACTTTGATTGAGAATAATAACGAATCTATGGATGTGAATTTTGTTGGTAGGAATAATTTTGGTAACAACGCATATAGAGGAAACTTTAACCCTAGGCCGTATCCTAGTAATTCCTCTAATAATTATGGTAATTCCTAAAACAATTTTTATGGAAATTATAATAATATACCCTATTATTTTGAATCTAATATTAAAGAATTTATTACTTTGCAAAAGAATTTCAATGCTTTGATAGAAGAAAAATTGCTTAAGATTGATGATTTGCCTAGGAACTTTGATAGAATTGCTCTTGCTATTGATTCTTTGAAACTTAGATCTATTCCACCTAAGCATGATATCAATGAGTCTCTCAAATCCATGAGAATTTCCATTGATGAGTGCAAAGAAAGAACCGCTAGAATGCATGCTAAGAAAGATTGCTTTATAAAAGCGTGTTCTTCTAGTTTCCATGATAATAAAGATGAAGATATAAAAGTTATTGATGTGTCCCCTATTAAATCTTTGTTTTGCAATATGAATCTTGATAATGATGGGACTGAATATGATCCACCTTTACCTAGAAGGCGTTCCCAGAGTTTGGAGTCTTTAGATCTTGATGCTAAAATTGTTAAAAGTGGGATTGAAGAAGTCAAAACATTAAATATTTATGAACCCACTATTTTGGATTTCAAGGAATTTAATTATGACAATTGCTCTTTGATATATTGTATTTCCTTGTTGCAATCCGTGTTAAATTCTCCTCATGCTTATAGTCAAAATAAAGCTTTTACTAAACATATCATTGATGCTTTGATGCAATCTTATGAAGAAAAACTTGAGTTGGAAGTTTCTATCCCTAGAAAACTTTATGATGAGTGGGAACCTACTATTAAAATTAAAATTAAAGATCATGAATGCTATGCTTTGTGTGATTTGGGTGCTAGTGTTTCCACGATTCCAAAGACTTTGTGTGATTTGCTAGGTTTCCATGATTTTGATGATTGCTCTCTAAACTTGCACCTTGCGGATTCCCCTATTAAGAAACCTATGGGAAGAATTAATGATGTTCTTATTGTTGCAAATAGGAATTATGTGCCCGTAGATTTTATTGTTCTTGACATAGATTGCAATCCTTCATGTCCTATTATTCTTGGTAGACCTTTTCTTAGAACGATTGGTGCAATTATTGATACGAAGGAAGGAAATTTTAGATTCCAATTTCCGTTAAAGAAAGGCATGGAACACTTCCCTAGAAAGAAAATTAAATTACCTTATGAATCTATTATGAGAGCCACTTATGGATTGCCTACCAAAGATGGCAACACCAAGATCTATCCTTGCGTTTTATGCCTAGCTAGGGGCGTTAAACGATAGCGCTTGTTGGGAGGAAACCCAATTTTATTTTTATTCTTTGATTTTTTTTCTCCTGCTTAGGAATAAATAATTTATCTAGCCTCTGTTTTGGTTGTGTTTTTTGTGTTTAATTAGTGTTTGTGCCAAGTAGAACCGTTGGGAAGACTTGGGGAAAGTCTTGTTAATCTTTCTGTAAAAAAAAGAAACATTAGCGCTCACGAGAACTGTTGCCATTTTTATTTGGAAAGTTATATTTAGTTAATTATTTTTGAAGATGATTAATAGATAAATTACTCACTTCTAGTAATTTATTTTAGAATTTTTTGGGGTTCCAGATCTTGCGTTAGCTATAGATTACTACAGACTGTTCTGTTTTTGACAGATTCTGTTTTTCGTGTGTTGTTTGCTTATTTCGATGAATCTATGGCTAGTAAAATAGTTTATAAACCATAGAGAAGTTGGAATACAGTAGGTTTAACACCAATATAAATAAATAATGATTTCACTACAGTACCTTGAAGTGGTGTTTTGTTTTCTTTCGCTAACGGAGCTCATGAGATTTTCCACTTTATGTTTTGTGTTGTGAAGTTTTCAAGTTTTGGGTAAAGATTTGATGGATTATGGAACAAGGAGTGGAAAGAGCCTAAGCTTGGGGATGCCCATGTCACCCCCAAGATAATCTAAGGACACCCAAAATCCAAAGCTTGGGGATGCCTCAGGAGGCATCCCCTCTTTTGTCTACTTCTATTGGTAACTTTACTTGGAGCTATTTTTTTATTTACTACATGATATGTGTTTTGCTTGGAGTGTCTTGTATTATTTGAGTCTTTATTTGTTAGCTTTCCACAATCATCCTTGCTGCACACACCTTTTTGAGAAAGACACACATGATTCGGAAATCATTAGAATACTCTATGTGCTTCACTTATATCTTTTGAGTTATATAGTTTTTGCTCTAGTGCTTGACTTATATCTTTTAGAGCACGGTGGTAGATTTGTTTTATAGAAACCATTTTTCTCTCATGCTTCACTTAGATTATTTTGAGAGTCCTACAAAACAGCATGGTAATTTTCTTTAATTATTTGAGGCATTCAAGATTACTAAATAAAATTTTCTTATGAGTGTGTTGAGTACTATGAGAAGTTTGAAACTTGATAATTGTTTTGAGATATGGAGATGGTGATATTAGAGTCGTGCTAGTTGAGTAGTTGTGAATTTGAGAAATGCTTGTGTTGAAGTTTGTGATTCTCGTAGCATGCACGTATGGTGAACCGTTATGTTAAGAAGTCGGAGCATGATGTATTTATTGATTGTCCTCCTTATGAGTGGCGGTCGGGGACGAGCGATGGTCTTTTCCTACAAATCTATCCCCCTAGGAGCATGCACGTAGTACTTTGCTTTGATAACTAATAGATTTTTGCAATAAGTATGTGAGTTCTTTATGACTAATGTTGAGTCCATGGATTATATGCACTCTCGCCCTTCCACCATTGCTAGCCTCTCTAATACCGCGCACCTTTCGCCGGTATCATACACCCACCATATACCTTCCTCAAAACAGCCACCATACCTACCTATCATAGCATTTCCATAGCCATTCTGAGATATATTGCCATGCAACTTTCCACCGTTCCGTTTATCATGACACGCTCCATCATTGTCATATTGCTTTGCATGATCATGTAGTTGACATTTTAGTTGTGGCAAAGCCACTGATGAAGCTATGTACCTAGGGTAGGGTCATGGACCTATCCAAACTGACCTACCCAAGGACATCTCCAGAAGAAATCATCTTTCAATCGACTTGAAGGTGTCTCACTCGACAGACTTGAAGATACTCGACCAAGAAGCAATCACTCGACCAAGACCAAGCCACTCGACGGTCAGGTGACCTAAAGGCGCTCCGCATGCTAACGGTCGGTTATTAAGTAGCTTTTATGGTCATCATAGCACTTTATTACTAGCGTTACCAGTAACGCCCTGCCTTAATGTACATTGAACCCTTTGTATCGTGGGCTGGCTGGGGTCTTGGCGCACTCTATATAAGCCACCCCCTCCTCCGAAACAAGGGTTCGCACGCCTGTAATTCACACACGCATAATCCAGTCGACCGCCTCCGGGCTCCGAGACGTAGGGCTATTACTTCCTCCGAGAAGGGCCTGAACTCGTAAATCTTGCGTTCCTACAACTCCTCTATAGCTAAGATCTTGCCTCTCCATACTTACCCCCCTACATCACTGTCAGACTTAGAACCACGACAGTTGGCGCCCACCGTGGGGCAGGTGTTTTAGCGTTTTGTTGGAGGAGTTGCGATCTTTTCCGACCCGAATCATCATGGTTTTCGGCGGAGTTTTGGTGGAGGGCCGCGAGATCCGTCTCGGCGCGCTCACGTTCATCGCCGACGACTCCGCGTGGCTTCAGGAGGCTCCGCTCGACGTGGACGCACTCCCTGTCCGCGGGGCAACGCACTTTAGCGCGTGCGTCCGCGGCGTTCTCCTGCGGCAACCGTCGACCCCCTACCGGTCGGCTCCTGTGTTGTCCTCCCTCCCAGTTTCCCGCCGGCGCAAGCGCTCTGGTCGGTCGAGACTCCAGCGGTGGGTGAGACACGCGGTGGCACGCCAGTCGGCCACCCCTCAAGTCGCGGCGATCGAGCCCGACGAATCCCTCTACGGCCTGTTCGACCTGTCGACCGGCTCCGCAGAGACCGCATCCGAGTGCGACAGCAGCGATCCGGCGGCGGAGGTTCTGATGGTCGATGGACCTCCCAGTCCTCCCGGTTTTCCCCGCACCGACGGAGGCGCGGGTGGAGGCGACCCGTCGCGTCCTCATGAGGAATATCTTCCCGAGCCTCTCACGTCGCTGCAGAGAGAAGAACTTCGCCGCCGGAACATGGATGCATTGCACACTCCTATCATTGGAGAAACCCCCGAGGCTCGTGCCTTGGAGGACGCGCGCCTGGCAAACTTGGCCGAGCGCACTCGACTGGAGAACCTCCAGCGAGCACTCGACGAGCGTGCGCGACAACGGGTTCCCGAATCCAGTCGACGTCAGCTCTTCCCGCCCCCGCAGGTATATCGAACTCCGATTCAGAATTTAGCAGCTGCAGCCCGCATAGCAGAGTCGATTCAGCCTTCCCAGTCGGAGGCTGGCAGAGGCTTGCTGCAGATCAGAGCGTTGCTCCGGGCAGCAGGAGACCAGAATTCCGCTGTTTCTCAGTCGCGGAACAGGATTCACAGTAGATCCGTTGCCGCAGACACAGTCCAGTCGGCTCATAGCCCAAGATCGCCCCCGAGGCGTGAGGGACGTGGGGACCGGCGTAATCAGCATGGTAACCGTGAGCAATATGATCACCGATTCGATCGTGATGATCGACGTCGAGTGCCCACCCCTCCCCCGAGGAGCGGGTCGTATGCGCCTCGACAACAGGATGATAGGCGCCCTCGTAGTGTTGGGCGAAGGATTCCAGTCGACTCCAGGGAGCCAGGCTTCGATGCGAGATCCATTCTCGTTCAAGGTTTGGTTGACAGGAACAGAGCTCACCGGGAAGGACACGACAGAGATGCTCCTACCAGCAGCAGAGCACATGTTTCGGGGCCAGAGTGCTTTAGTAGAGCCATCAGGGCCGCTGTGATTCCTCCCAACTTCAGGTTGGCGACTGGAGTCAGCAAGTTCACTGGCGAGTCCAAGCCCGATACTTGGCTTGAAGACTACCGAGTGGCCGTCCAGATTGGCGGCGGCAATGATGAGGTGGCCATGAAGCACCTGCCTCTCATGTTGGAGGGCTCGGCCAGAGCGTGGCTGAACCAGTTAGCACCCAGCAGCATTTACACTTGGGAAGATCTCGCCCGAGTGTTTGTCACCACATTCGAAGGAACATGCAAACGACCGGCAGGGTTGACGGAACTGCGGTCCTGCGTGCAGAAGCCGAATGAAACCTTGAGGGATTACATCCAGAGATGGATCACGTTGCACCACACGGTAGAGAATGTGCCTGACCACCAAGCAGTCTGTGCCTTCAAAGAAGGCGTCAAGTACAGAGAACTGAATCTGAAATTCGGTCGAACCGGAGATATGTCTCTGAACCGAATGATGGAGATTGCCACCAAGTACGCTAATGGAGAAGATGAGGATCGACTCCGGAGTGGCAAGCTGAAGTCAGTCGCCCAAGAAACCGGAGGAAATTCCAATCGGAAACAGAAGCGGAAAGCCGAGCCAGCTGCTCCTGGGGAAGCCTTGGCTGTGACTCAAGGAAAGTTTAAGGGGAAACCCAAAGGACCTTGGAACCCCAAGAAAGTTAAAGACCAGGACGGAAATGATGTGTTGGATTTGCCGTGCCTCGTCCACACCAAGAAAGATGAAGAGGGTAATTTTATTTACCCAAAACATACCACTCGACAGTGTCGACTCTTGATCCAGCAGTTCCAGGGCAAGCAGCCCAAAGATAAAGAAAAGGAGTCAGACAAAGTTCAGGACAAGGAAGATAGCGATGATGGATACCCCCAAGTCAATTCCACCCTGATGATTTTTGCTGATGTTGAGAGCAAAAGTCGACTGAAAGTCATCAACCGAGAGGTGAATATGGTTGCTCCGGCGACACCAAGTTATTTGAAATGGTCTCAGACTGCCATCACGTTCGACCAGTCCGATCACCCAACGCATATTGCCACCCCTGGGAGGCAAGCTCTGGTGGTCGACCCAGTGGTTGAAGGCACTCGACTGACCAAAGTCTTGATGGATGGTGGCAGTGGTTTGAACATATTGTATGCTGAGACGTTGAAAGGGATGGGCATTCCGATGTCCAGACTCAGTGCCAGCAACATGAGTTTCCATGGAGTCATTCCTGGGAAGAAGGCTGAATCACTCGGCCAGATTGCTCTTGATGTGGTTTTCGGTGATTCCAAGAATTACCGCAAAGAAAAGTTGACATTTGAAGTTGTAGACTTCCAGAGTGCCTACCACGCTATTTTGGGCAGGCCGGCTTATGCACGCTTCATGGCCCGACCATGTTATGTGTATCTCAAATTGAAGATGCCTGGCCCCAAAGGTGTGATCACTATTACGGGCAATCGGAAGAAAGCGGAAGAATGTTTTCAGAAAGGTTCGAAGATCGCTGATGCTCAGATGGCAGTGGTGGAGTTGCAGGAATACCAGAAGACTGCAGACCCGAGTGATTTGTTGCGAGCCAAGAAGCCCGCTACAGAATCGGCTTTTCAGTCGACTGGCGATACGAAGACAGCTCACATCCACCCGACCGATCCCGGCGCTGCTCCGACTCATATCTCGACAACACTCGACTCCAAATAGGAAGAAGCGCTCATCCAGTTCCTCCGTGAGAACTGGGACATTTTCGCATGGAAGCCTTCTGACATGCCAGGTGTTCCCAGGGAGCTGGCTGAGCATCGCCTGAGAGTCGACTCAAAAGTAAAACCTGTCAAGGAACATCTCCGACGGTCCGCCGTCCAGAAGAGAAAGGCCATTGGCGAGGAGGTGGCTCGGCTCTTAGCAGCGGAGTTCATCCGAGAAATCTACCACTCCGAGTGGCTCGCCAACGTTGTTATGGTCCCCAAGAAGGACAAGTCACTTCGCATGTGCATTGACTTTAAACATATCAATCGGGCCTGCCCGAAAGATCATTTTCCTCTCCCCCGCATCGATCAGATAGTCGACTCGACTGCGGGATGTGAGCGATTGTCTTTTTTAGACGCCTATTCCGGGTACCATCAGATCCGTCTGTATGGACCTGACGAGATCAAAACAGCTTTCATCACTCCATTCGGGTGCTTCTGTTATGTTACCATGCCGTTCGGCCTCAAGAATGCCGGAGCCACATTCATGAGGATGATTCAGAAGTGTTTGCTCACTCAAATCAGTCGGAATGTGGAGGCGTACATGGATGATATTGTGGTCAAGTCCGGAAGGGTTCCGACCTGCTGACTGACCTTGCTGAAACCTTTGCCAACCTCAGGAGGTATGATATCAAGCTTAATCCATCAAAGTGCACATTCGGAGTTCCTGGCGGAAAATTACTCGGTTTTCTCGTTTCCGAACGGGGAATCGACGCCAATCCAGAAAAAGTCGGCACTATACTCCGAATGAAAAGTCCTGTGCGAGTGCACGACGTCCAGAAGCTTACTGGTTGCTTGGCCGCTTTAAGTCGATTCATATCTCGTCTCGGTGAAAAGGCATTGCCCCTTTACCGATTGATGAAGAAGTCCGACAAGTTCGAGTGGACTCCTGAAGCTGATGCAGCGTTTGCAGAGCTCAAAGCTCTGCTCTCCACCCAGCCGGTGCTTGCTGCCCCAATCAGTAAGGAGCCTTTGCTGCTTTACATTGCAGCCACGGGACAAGTCGTCAGTACGGTACTTACGGTCGAGCGGGAAGAAGAAGGAAAGGCCTTCAAAGTTCAGCGCCCAGTATATTATATTTCTGAAGTTTTGACCCCGTCGAAGCAAAGATATCCTCATTATCAGAAGCTTGTATACGGGATTTATATGACCACAAAGAAAGTTGCTCATTACTTCTCTGATCATTCCATTACAGTCGTCAGCGACGCTCCATTATCAGAGATCCTGCATAACAGGGATGCAACCGGTCGAGTGGCAAAATGGGCGATTGAACTCCTTCCTCTAGATATCAAGTTTGAGGCAAAGAAAGCTATTAAGTCCCAGGCAATCGCAGATTTCGTCGCCGAGTGGATTGAACAGCAGCTGCCGACTCAGGTTCACTCGGAGCATTGGACCATGTTCTTCGACGGTTCCAAGATGCTGAATGGTTCCGGTGCCGGAGTAGTGTTGGTCTCCCCCAGAGGAGATAAACTCAGTTATGTTCTTCAAATCCACTTTGATTCCTCCAACAACGAGGCAGAATACGAAGCACTTTTGTATGGGTTGCGCATGGCCATTTCACTCGGCGTCCGTCGCCTCATGGTCTATGGCGACTCAGATTTGGTGGTTAATCAGGTGATGAAGGAATGGGACGTCAGAAGTCCAGCCATGACTGGTTATTGCAATGCAGTGAGAAAGCTGGAGAAGAAATTTGAGGGGTTAGAGCTTCATCACATACCCCGACTGAAAAATCAAGCAGCTGATGATCTGGCAAAAATAGGTTCCAAAAGAGAAGCCATCCCCAGCAATGTGTTTTTGGAACACATTCACATACCATCAGTTCAGGAGGATCCCTTCAGTGAAGAGGCCCCGCAGCCAAAAAGCGCCACGGATTCGACTGAAGTTGAAATTCCAGCTGTAGTCGACCTGATCATGGAAGTCTTGGTCATCACTCCCGACTGGACAGTACCGTACATTGCATACATCCTAAGGAAAGAGCTCCCATAGGACGAAGAAGAGGCTCGACAGATCGTCCGACGATCCAAGGCCTTTACAGTCATAAAAGGACAGTTATATAAAGAAAGCGCGACTGGAGTCAGTCAGAGGTGTATTACACCAGAAGAAGGTCGGATGATCCTTGATGATGTCCACTCGGGGACCTGTGGTCACCATGCGTCCTCTCGGACCATTGTGGCTAAAGCATACCGAGCGGGATTCTACTGGCCAAGAGCCAATGAAATGGCAAAAGAGATAGTCGACAAGTGTGAAGGATGTCAGTATTACTCCAATATGTCGCACAAGCCCGCGTCAGCTCTAAAAACCATTCCACTCGTCTGGCCCTTCGCTGTTTGGGGGCTGGACATGGTTGGACCACTAAGAACAGGCAGGAGCGGCTTCACTCATGTGCTAGTAGCAGTCAACAAGTTCACCAAATGGATTGAAGTCAAGCCTATCAAGAACCTTGACGCTTGCACTGCTATCAGTTTTGTCAGAGGGTTGATATTCAGATATGGAGTTCCGCACAGCATCATCACTGACAATGGGTCAAACTTCGATTCTGACAAATTCAGGGCCTTTTGCGCCTCTCAGGGTACCCGAGTCGACTATGCTTCGGTCGCTCACCCCCAGTCGAATGGGCAAGCAGAAAGGGCAAACGGCCTAATTCTCAAAGGACTGAAACCCCGGTTGATGCGCGATCTCAAGCACGCAGCAGGTGCATGGGTCGACGAGCTTCCATCAGTCCTTTGGGGATTGAGGACAACCCCGAACCGATCGACCGGAAGAACCCCATTCTTTCTGGTCTACGGAGCCGAGGCAGTCTTGCCGAGTGACCTGCTTCACAACGCTCCCCGAGTCGAGCTCTACTCTGAAGATGAAGCAGAACAAGCCCGGCAGGACGCAGTCGACCTCCTGGAAGAAGAAAGAGAAATGGCCATGATCCGATCGGCCGTCTATCAACAAGACTTGCACCGATTCCATGCCAGAAATGTGAAGGGTCGAGCCTTCCAAGAGGGAGACTTAGTCCTCCGAGTGGATCAGCAGAAACCACACAAACTCGCCCCTACTTGGGAAGGCCCCTTCATAGTCACCAGAGTCCTTCGCAATGGAGCATACCACCTCTACAATGTCGATCGCCAGATTGATGAGCCGCGAGCCTGGAATGCGGAGCTACTCCGCCCCTTTTATACTTGAATTCTCACTCGAATGAGATGTAATAAGAAAAAACTCCTGCAGTTTATTTTTCAAAGACAAGAGCGTTATAATTTTCCCAGTGATTGTTATCGTTTTTTGTTTGCAAATGAAATCCCCCAGTGGGTGGCTTAGTTGCGAATCCGTTTCGCCTAAGTTTGAAAAAAATCCTACCGAGTGGAGAGCAGTCCTCCCACTCAGGGGCTTAGCTGCAGTCCAGTACTCGCCTAAGTTCTCTCACTTGAGGACTTAGCTGCAGTCAGGCACTCGCCTAAGTTTGAAAAAATCCTACCGAGTGGAGAGCAGTCCTCCCACTCGGGGGCTTAGCTGCAGTCCAGTACTCGCCTAAGTTCTCTCACTTGAGGACTTAGCTGCAGTCAGGCACTCGCCTAAGTTTGAAAAAATCCTACCGAGTGGAGAGCAGTCCTCCCACTCGGGGGCTTAGCTGCAGTCCAGTACTCGCCTAAGTTCTCTCACTTGAGGACTTAGCTGCAGTCAGGCACTCACCTAAGTTTGAAAAAATCCTACCGAGTGGAGAGCAGTCCTCCCACTCGGGGGCTTAGCTGCAGTCCAATACTCGCCTAAGTTCTCTCACTTGAGGACTTAGCTGCAGTCAGGCACTCGCCTAAGTTTGAAAAAATCCTACCGAGTGGAGAGCAGTCCTCCCACTCGGGGGCTTAGCTGCAGGCCAGTACTCGCCTAAGTTCTCTCTCTTGAGGACTTAGCTGCAGTCAGGCACTCGCCTAAGTTTGAAAAAATCCTACCGAGTGGAGAGCAGTCCTCCCACTCGGGGGCTTAGCTGCAGTCCAGTACTCGCCTAAGTTCTCTCGCTTGAGGACTTAGCTGCAGTCAGGCTCTCGCCTAAGTTTGAAAAAATCCTACCGAGTGGAGAGTAGCCCTCCCACTTGGGAACTTAGCTGCAGTCCAGCACTCGCCTAAGTTTGAAACACATCCTGCTTTGCAGCAACAAGGGGCAGGTCGACTACCGCCTCCTCCTTGGAGAGCTTCGCCACAAATACAACACGCACTTCATCCTGCTCTACAGTAACAATGGGCAGGTCGACTGCCGCCTCCTCCTTGGGGAGCTTCGCCACAAATACAGCACGCACTTCATCCTGCCCTGCAGTAACAAGGGGCAGGTCGACTGCCGCCTCCTCCTTGGGGAGCTTCGCCACAAATACAACGTACGATCCATCACTGACCCGCAAAGACGACGAGGTGCAGGTCGACTGCTAACGTCTCCTTCGGAGCTGCGCCGCAAATACAAAGGTTGTCTCGAATAAAGAACGATTTCCACTCGACGGGGAATGCATAAAGATATTCAACGATAAACCAAGTTCGGATAAATCCTAAAGGTTTCCGGACCACAGATCAGAGTACTCGGGCATTCAGGCCGAAAGAGTTTAACGGTTACAAATACCCCTCGGCATTCCAAGGCAAATTTAAGGTGAGGCATAAAAGTTTGTTCACTCCGCAGGAGGAGGGCTGGCAGGCTCGACGAACTCATCCAGGTCGACGCCGTCGGCTATCCAAGTGGCTGCAGTGATGAAATTCTCCATAAAAGTTCAGAAGTCATGTTTCTGGGTGTTGGCAACCTTGATTGCTGCCAGTTTGTCTTGTCGCACCTCCTTGCAGTGCACACGAACCAAAGACAGAGCCACACCAGCGCCACACCGAGCAGCAGATTTCTTCTACTCCTGCACTCGGTCAGGGATTTCATTTAGTCGAGTCATCAGGGACTCAAGATCATTTTGGAGCACAGCCTCTGGCCAAAGTGCCGGGTCGATCTGCGACATGGCGACCTTCAGTCGAGCCAAGTAGTCCACGGCACCGTCAATGCAGGATTCCAGTCGGAGCAGATTCATGGCAGTTTCATCTTTCACAGAAGAATTGATTGGATCCAAACCAGGTTCGATCTGCCCAGTCTCCTCCTCGAAGTTTGGGCAAAACTCTGCATCACGATCCAAGGATAAGTCAATTTACATACGCCGAGTCGACACAAAAGAAATCAGTCGGAACAAAATGTGCACCTTCAAGCTTGATGAACAACTTCTTGGCAAGACTCCTCAGGTAGCTCTCCAGATCGTCCCTCCTGCGAGCAATGCTTTCCATCTTCTCGCCCAGGATGAGATTCTCCTTCTTCCAGCGCGAGCACTCCTTGTTGGCGTCATTCAGAGCAGACTTCAGCCTGGTATTCTCTTCTTCCAACTGGCCGACCGAAGCCAGTTTCTGTGCAGCTAGAGCGGTTTTGTCGTCAGCCTCCTTTCGAGCAGCATCCAAATCCTGGTCCTTCTTCGCCAGAGCTTCTCTTAGTTTTTCTACAAAGAAATGATGCCTGATTCAGAAAGAGCAGAAGGGAACTCAAGCTTAAGACAGACCAGTCGACAAATTCGTCTTACCAGTGGCGTCGTCCTTGACCCTTTGCAGCTCTGTCTTGGCCAGCTCCAAGTCAAGGTTCAGTTGGATCTGCTGTTTCTCCAAGTCAGCAAAGCGAGCTCCAAGATCACAAGATTTCTGAAATCAAAGGGGAGAAGTTATTTTTACAGCAAAAAAAAGTTACTAAGGCTATGGTCGACTGCCCGCAGTCCACCATAGCCTCGGGGACAACACCCAGCGGGTGCACTTTGCGTGCCCCCACCGGTTCTGAGCCCACTCGACCGGCCCGCCAGAGTCGAGTATAGGGAGTAAAAAAAAGCTCAGACCACAGTCGACTACCAGCAGTCGACCGCGGTCTTGGGGACTACACCCAGTGGGTGCACTTGGCGTGCCCCCACCGGTTTTGACCCCACTCGACTAGACCGAGTGGAAGAGACAAACTATCAATTCGATTTACACTCGACAAGATACAAAGACTATAGTCGACTTCCCACAGTCCACCGCAGTCTCGGGGACTACACCCAGTGGGTGCACTCAGTGTGCCCCCACTAATTCAAAGTTCAAGCAACGCACCCAGTGGGTGTACTAACGCAAAGATTTTCATAAAGGAGTCTTCAGATATCATATCCTAACAGAACAAGCGGCGACCAACTAACCTGAACGTTGCTTTGGAGAGCCGAGCTGGCGTCGTAGGCAGCCTGACTGGCGTCTCGCACCATCTTCATCTTCTCCATCATGACACCCGCCTGGCATATAGCTTCCCTGGCAGCATTCACTTCGTCTTCTGGGACATGATGGGTTGCAAAAACCGAAGGTGGGTCGACAGGGGCCTGAGCAGTTGATGAAGAAGGCAAGGCACTCGATAGTGGCACGACGAAGGTAACAGAACCCCGATTGGCGTCGCCAGCGTCCTGAATGACTGGTTCCACCCTCGGTGTCGACTGTAGTGCCTCGCTTGTAGGAGCTTGCCTACTCTTCCTCGTCAAAGGCCTCTCGGGCTCCTCATCATCGTCAGGGAGATCAATAACGTTGGGAGCTGTGTAGGGTGCAATTGCCAAAGTCACATCACCCAATGATGCACATTGCAATTGGATCGACCAAACAAAGACAGTACGGCAGAAATCATACCCAGATTAGAAGTGACCGCATCTTCCATCACCTCATCCTCGTCCCTGTAAGCTGAGGTCCCGGAAGTGGCAGCACTGACAATCCCAAAATCCGACCAGTTAAAACAAGAAAAACAAATAGCATGAAGCGTCGAGTGAATACGAAAGGATACACTCACGCGGAAGCAACAGGGATGTCAATCTTAATCTTCGGCAACGCCTTCCGAGTCTTCAGCTCTGCAACTTTGGGGTGCTTTGGCGCTTTCTCAGTCGGGGTTGGTGAAGAGACCCGAGGACGCTTCGAAGACTGACCAGCCTGAGCAGTTACCTTTTCACGGGCACTCGGTCGTTCTTGGTCGAGCTTGGATCGCCTCTCCCGGCGAGGAGGTGACTCGACTTCTTCTCCATCACTTGAGTCGTCGCTTCCTCCACCCCCTTCACCATCGGAAGTCCACTCGCCACTATCGCCGCCGCTCGCCTCGCCTTCCAGAGCTTGCTCTTGCTCTCCGTTGGGCATTGAATACATTTCAATAATGGCCTGAAAGAAAGCAGAGAGAACAAAGTCAGTCGACACAGTGTATGCAGGAGCGAATTCAAATTATAAAGCAAAAACTCAGAATTAGACCTTCTCTGGTGCATGAGACTGGTCGAATGGAGGGACTCTCCTGGCTCCCCTGGGGTTGTCCTTGTTCTCGGTAATGCCCGACAGCCACTTCTCCAGTGTGTCATCGTCGACCTCCTCCGGGTGGATCCGAGTGGAGTCTTCAAGACCCAAATACATCCACATCGGATGGTCTCGGGCTTGAAGAGGCTGGATGCGCCGCTGAAGGAAGACCTCCAAGAGATCCATACCAGTGACCTTGTCATGGATAAGCTGGACCACTCGATCGACCAGCACCCTCACCTACGCCTTCTCCTTCGGGAGCACCTTCAAAGGGGAGGGTTTCCTCACTCGGTCCATGGTAAAGGGAGGGAGGCCAGTCGACTGGTCCTTACAGTAAAACCAGGTCGACTGCCATCCGCGGACTGAGTCGGGAAGAATCATGGCCGGAAAAGAACTTTTTCCTCTCATCTGGAATCCAAGACCCCCACACATCTGAATCACTTGCATCCTCTTGTCACTCGGATTAGCCTTTTTCACCGTCTGGGAGTGACAAGTGAAAATGTGCTTGAAAAGACCCCAGTGAGGCCGGCAACCCAGGAAGTTCTCACACAAAGAAATGAAAGCGGCGAGATAAACGATTGTGTTGGGAGTAAAGTGGTGAAGTTGTGCCCCAAAGAAGTTCAGAAACCCTCGAAACAAAGGGTGAGGAGGTAAGGAAAATCCATGGTCGACGTGGGTGGCAAGAAGAACACGCTCACCCTCCCGAGGTTGCAACTCAGATTCCTTCCCGGGAAGCCGCGCCGAGTCATAGGGGATCAGCCCCCCTTCGGCCAGGTCGTCGAGGTCTTCTTGGGTGATCCTCGAGTGGATCCAGTCGCCCTGGATCCAGCCCTTCGGCAGGCCGGTTCGCAAGGAAGATCTGCCCCGGCTGATCGCCTTCCCCTTTGACCTCGTCGTCGCCTTCTTTGCCTGCTCCAGAGCCGCCGTCTTCTCCTTCCCCATTGTCGCCGGCGAGACGCGTACAGAGCGGTGGCGCTGGGGCGAGAGCGAGCGCAGCGGAGGGGCGTGAAGAGGAGAAGAGGTAATGGGAACGCACTTTTCAGGAGACTCCGGTCCAACGCCTTATATGAGGCCGCTTCCGAGTGGCTGACGGGTAGGCCCAGGCGGCTCTGTCAAATCCTGTAACAATCGCGCGCCCGATACGTGGCGAAAAAGGTGGCGCGGGGATCGAGGCGGCTCCGCTCTATCCCATCCGATTACTGCGGCCTCCCCCATCCCGCGCGCTTCCCAAAATTCGGATCCCGCTAAATCCGCGGACAGCAGAACAACTTGTCAAACCAAAGATCTCCTCCGCATCGTCTCTCTGAGCCTTTCAAGTAAAGAAACTCACTCGACGAAGAATTAAGAATGGATCAAGGCGACTAGAAAGGAAGTTGCTGTCAACACTCGGGTTCATTGATCCGAAACAAGGTATGCTCGCGGCATGAAAAACGAGTCAGAAAAATGCTCAAACCATGTCCCACTCAAACCTCGATCCATTCGGGGGCTAATGATGAAGCTATGTACCTAGGGTAGGGTCATGGACCTGTCCAAACTGACCTACCCAAGGACATCTCCAGAAGAAATCATCTTTCAATCGACTTGAAGGTGTCTCACTCGACAGACTTGAAGATACTCGACCAAGAAGCAATCACTCGACCAAGACCAAGCCACTCGATGGTCAGGTGACCTAAAGGCACTCCACATGCTAACGGTTGGTTATTAAGTAGCTTTTATGGTCATCATAGCACTTTATTACTAGAGTTACCAGTAACGCCCTGCCTTAATGTACATTGAACCCTTTGTATCGTGGGCTGGCTGGGACCTTGGCGCACTCTATATAAGCCACCCCCTCCTCCGAAACAAGGGTTCGCACGCCTGTAATTCACACACGCATAATCCAGTCGACCGCCTCCGGGCTCCGAGACGTAGGGCTATTACTTCCTCCGAGAAGGGCCTGAACTCGTAAATCTTGCGTTCCTACAACTCCTCTATAGTTAAGATCTTGCCTCTCCATACTTACCCCCCTACACCACTGTCAGACTTAGAACCACGACAGCCACCACTCATAATTCTTTCATATAAGTCACTCATGCATCTTTGCTATCCCGGTACACCGCCGAAGGCATTCATATAGAGTCATACTTTGTTCCAGTATCGAGTTGTAATCATTGAGTTGTAAATAAATAGAAGTGTGATGATCATCATTCATAGATTATTGTCCCCAAAAAAGGAAGGCTAAAGAAAAAAGGCCCAAAAAGGAAAAACAAATATAAAAAGGGGCAATACTACTATCCTTTTTCCACACTTGTGCTTCAAAGTAGCACCATGATCTTCATGATAGAGAGTCTCCTATGTTATCACTTTCATATACTAGTGGGAATTTTTCATTATAGAACTTGGCTTGTATATTCCAACGATGGGCTTCCTAAAAATGCCCTAGGTCTTCGTGAGCAAGCAAGTTGGATGCACACCCACTTAGTTTCTTTTTGTTGCGCATTCATATACTTATAGCTCTAGTGCATCCGTTGCATGGCAATCCCTACTCACTCACATTAATATCTATTGATGTGCATCTCCATAGTCCGTTGATACGCCTAGTTGATGTGAGACTATCTTCCCCCTTTTTTGTCTTCTCCACAACCACCATTCTATTCCACCTATAGTGCTATGTCCATGGCTCACGCTCATGTATTGCATGAAGATTGAAAAAGTTTGAGAACATTAAAAGTATGAAACAATTGCTTGGCTTGTCATCGGGGTTGTGCATGATTTGAATACTTTGTGTGGTGAAGATGGAGCATAGTGCTACGTCTCGAGCTAGCGTTGGTTTTCCCCGAAGAGGAGGGGGTGATGCAGCACAGTAGCGTAAGTATTTCCCTCAGTTTTTGAGAACCAAGGTATCAATCCAGTAGGAGGTCACGCGCAAGTCCCTCGTACCTGCACAAAACGGTAGCAACTCGCAACCAACGCTTAGGGGTTGTCAATCCCTTCACGGTCACTTACGAGAGTGAGATCTGATAGAGATAATATTTTTGGTATTTTTGGTATAAAGATGCAAAGTAAAAAGTAAAAGCAAAACAAGTAAAATAAAGTAATGGAGATTGATATGATGAGAATAGACCCGGGGGCCATAGGTTTCACTAGTGGCTTCTCTCAAGAGCATAGATATTCTACGGTGGGTGAACAAATTACTGTTGAGCAATTGATAGAATTGAGCATAGTTATGAGGTTATCTAGGTATGATCATGTATATAGGCATCACGTCCGTGACAAGTAGACCGACTCCTGCCTGCATCTACTACTATTACTCCACTCATCGACCGCTATCCAGCATGCATCTAGAGTATTAAGTTAAAAACAGAGTAACGCCTTAAGCAAGATGACATGATGTAGAGGAATAAATTCATGCAATATGATAAATACCCCATCTTGTTATCCTCGATGGCAACAATACAATACGTGCCTTCCAACTCTTTCTGTCACTGAGTAAGTACACCGCAAGATTGAACCCAAAGCTAAGCACTTCTCCCATTGCAAGAACTACCAATCTAGTTGGCCAAACCAAACGGATAATTCGAAGAGACTTGCAAAGATAACTCAATCATACATAAAAGAATTCAGAGAAGATTCAAATATTATTCATAAATAAGTTGGATCATAAACCCACAATTCATCGGTCTCAACAAACACACCGCAAAAAGAAGATTACATCGAATAGATCTCCACGAGAGAGGGGGAGAACATTGTATTGAGATCCAAAAAGAGAGAAGAAGCCATCTAGCTACTAGCTATGGACCCGAAGGTCTGAAGTAAACTACTCACACTTCATCGGAAGGGCTATGGTGTTGATGTAGAAGCCCTCCGTGATGGATGCCCTCTCCGGCGGAGCTCCGGAACAGGCCCCAAGATGGGATCTCGTGGATACAGGAAGTTACGGCGGTGGAATTAGGTTTTTGGCTCCCTCTGGTCTAATGGGGGTACGTAGGTATATATAGGAGGAAGGAGCACGTCGGTGGAGGTCCGAGGGGCCCACGAGGCAGGGGGGCGCGCCCAGGGGGGGCCTCCACCCTCGTGACCTCCCCGGAAACTTCTTGGAGTAGGGTCCAAGTCTCCTAGATCACGTTCGGTGAGAAGATCACGTTCCCGAAGGTTTCATTCCGTTTGGACTCCTTTGATATTCTGTTTCCTCGAAATACTGAAATAGGCAAAAAACAACAATTTTGGGCTGGGCCTCCGGTTAATAGGTTAGTCCCAAAAATAATATAAAAGTGGAAAATAAAGCCCAATATAGTCCAAAACAGTAGATAAAGTAGCATGGAGCAATCAAAAATTATAGATACGTTGGAGACGTATCAGGCATCCCCAAGCTTAATTCCTGCTCGTCCTCAAGTAGGTAAATGATAAAAGAGAATTTTTGATGCGGAGTGATACTTTGGCATAATTTCAATGTAAATCTTCTTAATCATGGTATGAATATTCAGATCCGAAAGGTTCAAGACAAAAGTTCATATTGACATAAAAATGATAATACTTCAAGCATACTAACTAAACAATTATGTCATCTCAAAATAACAAGGCCAAAGGAAGTTCATCCCTACAAAATCATATAGTTAGGCTATGCTTCATTTTCGTCACACAAAGATGTTCCCAACTTCTATACCCCCGATGATAAGCCAAGCAATTGTTTCATACTCAAATAATCTCAAACTTTTTCAACCTTCACGCAATACATGAGCGCGAGCCATGGACATAGCACTATGGGTGGTATAGAATATGATGATGGGGATTGTGTGGAGAAGACAAAAAAGGAGAAAGTCTCACATCAACGAGGCTAATCAATGAGCTATCGAGATGCACATCAATTGATGTTAATGCAAGGAGTAGGGATTGCCATGCAACTGATGCACTAGAGCTAAGAATGGTCAACAAAAGAAAACTAGTGGGTGTGCATCCAACTTGCTTGCTCATGAAGACCTAGGGCATTTTGAGGAAGCCCATTGTTGGAATATACAAGGCAAGTTCTATAATGAAAAATTCCCACTAGTATGAACAAGACAACTTATGAGACTCACTATATGAAAATCATGGTGCTACTTTGAAGCACAATATATGAGACTCACTACATGAAGAACAAGGTGCTACTTTGAAGCACAAGTGTGGAAAAAGAGATAGTAGCATTGCCCTTTTTATTTTCTCTTTTCTGGGCCTCTTTTTTTTGGCCTTTCTCTTTTTTTTGATTGGGCAATGCTCTAATAATGATGATCATCACACTTCTATTGATTACAACATAATGATTACAACTCGATACTAGAACAAGATATGACTCTATATGAATGCCTCCGGCGGTGTACCGGGACGGTGCAATGAATCAAGAGTGACATGTATGAAAAATAATGCATGGTGGCTTTGCCACAAATACGATGTCAACTACAAGATCATGCAATGGCAATATGACAAAAGTAAAGCATGTCATGATGATGATGATGATGATGGTGATGATGGTGGAAGTTGCATGGCAATATATCTCGGAATGGCTATGGAAATGCCATGATAGGTAGGTATGGTGGCTGTTTTGAGGAAGATATAGGGAGGTTTATGTGTGAAAGAGCGTATCATATCACGGGGTTTGGATGCACCGGCGAAGTTTGCACCAACTCTCAATGTGAGAAAGGGCAATGCACGGTACCGAAGAGGCTAGCAAATGGCTGAAAGGTAAAAGTGCGTATAATCCATGGACTCAATATTAGTCAAAAGAACTCATATAATTATTGCAAAAATTTAGAAGTCATCAAAAATCAAGTACTACGCACATGCTCCTAGGGGGATAGATTGGTAGGAAAAGACCATCGCTCGTCCCCGACTGCCACTCATAAGGATGCACAAGCCAGGTACACTTCATGTTTCAAATTTGTTACCCAACTTTAACCATACGTGCATGCTACGGGACTTGCTAACTTCAACACAAGTATTTCTCAAATTCACAACTACTCAACTAGCACGACTATGATATTATCACCTCCATATCTCAAAACAATTATCAAGCATCAAACTTATCTTAGTATTCAACCCACTAAAAAGAAAGTTTCACATATCTTGAATACCAAGTATATTGACATTAAGCAAATTACCATGCTATTAACGACTCTCAAAATAATCTAAGTGAAGCATGAGAGATCAAGTTTCTTTAAAACAATCCACCATCGTTCTCTAAAAGATCTAAGTGGAGCACTAGAGCAAAAATTATCACGCTCAAAAAGATATAAGTGAAGCACATAGAGTAAACTATCAAGCTCAAAAGATATAAGTGAAGCACATAGAGTATTCTAACAAATTTCAATTCATGCATGGCTCTCTCAAAAGGTGTGTACAGCAAGGATGATTGTGGTAGACTAACAAGCAAAAACACAAATAATACGAGACGCTCCAAGCAAAACACATATCATGTGGTGAATAAAAATATAGCTCCAAGTAAATTACCGATGGAAGTGGACGAAAGAGGGGATGCCTTCCGGGGCATCCCCAAGCTTTTACTTTTTGGTGTCCTTGGATTATCTTGGGGGTGCCATGGGCATCCCCAAGCTTAGGCTCTTGCCACTCCTTGTTCCATAATCCATCAAAAGAATTCACCCAAAACTTGAAAACTTCACAACACAAAACTCAATAGAAATCTCGTGAGCTCCGTTAGAGAAAGAAAACAAAAGACTACTTTAAGGTAGTGTAGTGAACTTGTTCTTTATTTGTATTGGTGCTAAACCTACTGTATTCCAACTTCTCTATGGTTTATAAACTATTTTACTGGCCATAGATTCATCAAAATAAGCAAACAACACATGCAAAACAGAATCTGTCAAAAACAGAACAGTCTGTAGTAATCTGTTACTAACGCAAACTTCTGGAACCCAAACAATTCTAACAAAATTAGACGACCTGGGAAATTTGTTTATTGATCGTCAGCAATTGGAATCACTATTTTATCACGTTCTGGTGATTTTTGAAAATTCAGGAACTGAGCACAAAGATTCTGGAAATTACAGCAAGATCAAATAACTATCTTCCAAGAAGATCTAATAGGTTTAACTTGGCACAAACACTAATTAAAAGATAAAACCACATCTAAACAGAATCTAGATGGATTATTTATTCCTAAACAGAACCAAAAACAAAAAAACACAAAATAAAATTGGGTTGCCTCCCAACAAGCGCTATCGTTTAACGCCCCTAGCTAGGCATAAAAGCAAGGATAGATCTAGGTATTGCCATCTTTAGTAGGCAATCCATAAGTGGCTCTCATGATAGATTCATATGGTAATTTTCTTTCTAGGAAAGTGTTCCATGCCCTTCTTTAAGGGAAATTGGAATTTAATATTCCCTTCCTTCATATCAATAATTGCACCAGTCGTTCTAAGGAAAGGTCTACCAAGAATAATAGGACATGAAGGATTGCAATCTATATCAAGAACGATAAAATCTATGGGCACATAATTCCTATTTGCAACAATAAGAAAATCATTAATTCTTCCCATAGGCTTTTTAATAGTGGAATCCGCAAGATGCAAGTTTAGAGAGCAATCATCAAAGTCACGGAAATCTAGCAAATCACACAAAGCTTTGGGGGATAGTAGAGACACTAGCACCCAAATCACACAAAGCATAAAACTCGTAATTTTTAATTTTAATCTTAATTGTAGGTTCCCACTCATCATGGAGTTTTCTAGGGATAGAAATTTTCAACTCAAGCTTTTCTTCATAAGATTGCATTAAGGCATCAACAATGTGTTCGGTAAAGGCCTTAATTCGACTATAAGCAGGAGGAGAATTTAACACGGATTGCAACAAGGAAATACAATCATTAAAGAGCAATTTTCATAGTTAAATTCCTAGAGATCCAAAATAGTGGGTTTAGCAATATCTAGATTTTTATTTCTTTCAATCCCTTTTTTATCAATTTCATCATCAGGATCTAAAAACTCAGAATTCTTAGAACGCCTTCTAGGTAAGGGAAGATCATAATCAGATTCATCAAGATTCATATTGCAAAACAAAGATTTAATAGGGGACACATCAATAACTTTTAGATCTTCATCTTGATTTTCATAGTTATTCGGTTTAGCGGCCATCTTATTGACTAAGGTGGCTTGCATATCCGAAATTTCAGCGGTCATTTTTTCAAGATGAGCAATTTGGGCTCTTACACCATCAAATTCTTTGGACATATCATCGAGCTCTTTATTCATATAACTCATAAAACTCTTTTGTTCCTTAAGCTCATTTCTAAAGAAATTATTATGCTCAAATTGCAAGACCATAAACTTCCTGACATTGTTTTCGATATCTTCTAGCCTTTTAAGGTGAAGATCACCAAAATTAGGTAAGGCCATCATGACGAACAAGCAAGCAAACTAACACACGAGCAAACAAAAGGCAAAGGGAAAGAGAGGGCGAATAAAACGGCAAGGGTGAAGTGGGGGAGAGGAAAACGAGAGGCAAATGGCAAATAATGTAATGCAAGAGATAGAGATTGTGATGGGTACTTGGTATGTTGACTTTTGCGTAGGCTTCCCCGGCAACGGCGCCAGAAATGGCTCGTTGACGGGAGAGTAAATCTTGACTTGACTTGGCGTAGGCCTCCCCGGCAATGGCGCCAGAAATCCTTCTTGCTACGTCTCGAGCTAGCGTTGGTTTTCCCTGAAGAGGAGGGGGTGATGCAGCATAGTAGCGTAAGTATTTCCCTCAGTTTTTGAGAACCAAGGTATCAATCCAGTAGGAGGTCACGCGCAAGTCCCTCAAACCTGCACAAAACGGTAGCAACTCGCAACCAATGCTTAGGGGTTGCCAATCCCTTCACGGTCACTTACGAGAGTGAGATCTGATAGAGATAATATTTTTGGTATTTTTGGTATAAAGATGCAAAGTAAAAAGTAAAAGCAAAACAAGTAAAATAAAGTAATGGAGATTGATATGATGAGAATAGACCCGGGGGCCATAGGTTTCACTAGTGGCTTCTCTCAAGAGCATAGATATTCTATGGTGGGTGAACAAATTAGTTTGAACAATTGATAGAATTGAGCATAGTTATGAGGTTATCTAGGTATGATCATGTATATAGGCATCACGTCCGTGACAAGTAGACCGACTCCTGCCTGCATCTACTACTATTACTCCACTCATCGACCGCTATCCAGCATGCATCTAGAGTATTAAGTTAAAAATAGAGTAACGCCTTAAGCAAGATGACATGATGTAGAGGAATAAATTCATGTAGTATGATAAATACCCCATCTTGTTATCCTCGATGGCAACAATACAATACGTGCCTTGCAACTCTTTCTCTCATTGAGTAAGGACACCGCAAGATTGAACCCAAAGCTAAGCACTTCTCCCATTGCAAGAACTACCAATCTAGTTGGCCAAACCAAACGGATAATTCGAAGAGACTTGCAAAGATAACTCAATCATACATAAAAGAATTCAAAGAAGATTCAAATATTATTCATAGATAAGTTGGATCATAAACCCACAATTCATCGGTCTCAACAAACACACCGCAAAAAGAAGATTACATCGAATAGATCTCCACGAGAGAGGGGGAGAACATTGTATTGAGATCCAAAAAGAGAGAAGAAGCCATCTAGCTACTAGCTATGGACCCGAAGGTCTGAAGTAAACTACTCACACTTCATCGGAAGGGCTATGGTGTTGATGTAGAAGCCCTCCATGATGGATGCCCTCTCCGGCGGAGCTCCGGAAAAGGCCCCAAGATGGGATCTCGTGGATACAGGAAGTTGCGGCGGTGGAATTAGGTTTTGGGCTCCCTCTGGTCTAATGGGGGTACGTAGGTATATATAGGAGGAAGGAGCACATCGGTGGAGCTCCGAGGGGCCCACGAGGCAGGGGGGCGCGCCCAGGGGGGCGCCCTCCACCCTCGTGACCTCCTCGGAAACTTCTTGGAGTAGGGTCCAAGTCTCCTGGATCACGTTTGGTCGAAATACTGAAATAGGCAAAAAAACAGCAATTCTGGGCTGGGCCTCCGGTTAATAGGTTAGTCCCAAAAATAATATAAACGTGGAAAATAAAGCCCAATATAGTACAAAACAGTAGATAAAGTAGCATGGAGCAATCAAAAATTATAGATACGTTGGAGACGTATCACATAGCCAGGTTTATGATCAAGTTTATCTATGACCAATATTTGAATCTTCTCTGAATTCTTTTATGTATGATTGGTTATCTTTGCAAGTCTCTTCGAATTATCAGTTTGGTTTGGCCTACTAGATTGATCTTTCTTGCAATAGGAGAAGTGCTTAGCTTTGGGTTCAATCTTGCGGTGTCCTTTCCCAGTGACAATAGGGGCAACAAGGAACGTATTGTACTGTTGCCATCGAGGATAACAAGATGGGGTTTATTTCATATTGCATGAGTTTATCCCTCTACATCATGTCATCTTGCTTAAAGCGTTACTCTGTTCTCTTGAACTAAATACTCTAGATGCATGCTGGATAGCGGTCGATGTGTGGAGTAATAGTAGTAGATGCAGGCAGGAGTCGGTCTACTTGTCTCAGACGTGATGCCTATATACATGATCATACCTAGATATTCTTATAACTATGCTCAATTCTGTCAATTGCTCAACAGTAATTTGTTTACCCATCGTGAATACTTATGCTCTCGAGAGAAGCCACTAGTGAAACCTATGGCCCCCGGGTCTATCTTCTATCATATTAATCTTCCAATACTTAGTTATTTTTATTGCTTTTTATTTTACTTTGCATCTTTATCATAAAAATACCAAAAATATTATCTTATCATATCTATCAGATCTCACTCTCGTAAGTGACCGTGTAGGGATTGACAACCCCTTATCGCATTGGTTGCGAGGATTTATTTGTTTGCGTAGGTGCGAGGGAATCGTGCGTGGCCTCCTACTGGATTGATACCTTGGTTCCCAAAAACTGAGGGAAATACTTACGCTACTTTGCTGCACCACCCTTTCCTCTTCAAGGGAAAACCAACGCAAGTGCTCAAGAGGTAGCAACTTTTCATTCTCTTTCTATTTTCCGTTGTGGTTGGTTTTTGAGTCTTTACTCAACTTCACACCTTGCAACACAGGCAAGAACTCCTTCTTTGAGTGTTCCATTTTGAACTACTTCAAAAACTTGTCATGGTATGTACTCATTGAAAAAACTTATCATGCGTCTTGATCTATATCTATAGATCTTGATACTCAATATGTAAGCAGCTTCACCGAGGTCTTCCTTTTGAAAAACTCCCTTCAAATACTCCTTTATGCTTACCAGAAAAATTCTACATCATTTCAGATCAACAATATGTCATTCACATATACTTATCAGAAAGGCTGTAGTGCTCCCACTCACTTCCTTGTAAATACAGGCTTCTCCAAAAGTCTGTATAAAACCATATGCTTTGATCACACTATCAAAGCGTACATTCCAACTCCGAGAGGCTTGCACCAGCCCATAAATGGATCGCTGGATCTTGCACACTTTTTTAGCACCTCTAGGATTGGCAAAACTTTATGGTTGCATCATATACAACTCTTCTTTAAGAAATCCATTAAGGAATGCAGTTTTGACATCCATTTGCCAAACTTCATAATCATAAAATGCGGTAATTGCTAACATGATTCGGATAGACTTAATCATCGCTACGAGTGAGAAAGTATCATCATAGTCAACTCCTTGAACTTGTCAAAAACCTTTTGCAACAAGTCGAGCTTTGTAGATAGTAACACTACTACCAACGTCCGTCTTCCTCTTGAAGATCCATTTATTCTCAATGGCTCGCTGATCATTGGTCAAGTCAATCAAAATCCATACTTTGCTCTCATACATGGATCCCATCTCAGATTTCATGGCCTCAAACCATTTCACGGAATCTGGGCTCATCATCGCTTCCTCATAGTTCGTACGTTCGTCATGGTCTAGTAACATGACTTCCAGAATAGCACTACCGTACCACTATGGTGCGGACCGTACTCTGGTTGGCCTACGAGGTTCGGTAGTAACTTGATCTGAAGTTTCATGATCATCAGCATTAGCTTCCTCGCTGTTTGGTGTAGGAATCACTGGAACTGATTTCTGTGATGAACTACTTTCCAATTCGGGAGAAGGTACAATTACCTCATCAAGTTCTACTTTCCTCCCACTCACTTCTTTTGAATGAAACTGCTTCTCTAGAAAGGATCCATTCTAAGCAACGAATATCTTGCCTTTGGATATGTGATAGAAGGTGTACCCAACAGTCTCTTTTGGGTATCCTATGAAGACACATTTCTTCGATTTGGGTTCGAGTTTATTAGGTTGAAGCTTTTTCACATAAGCATCACAGCCCCAAACTTTAAGAAACGATAGCTTAGGTTTCTTGCTAAATAACAGTTCATATGGTGTCGTCTCAACGGATTTAGATGGTGCCCTATTTAACATGAATGTAGCTATCTCTAATGCATAACCCCAAAATGATAGTGGTAAATCGGTAAGAGACATCATAGATCGCACCATATCCAATAAAGTACGGTTACGACGTTCATACACACCATTATGCTGTGGTGTTCCAGGTGGCGTGAGTTGTGAAACTATTTCACATTGTTTTATATGAAGGACAAACTCGTAACTCAAATATTCGCCTCCGCGATCAGATCGTAGAAACTTTATTTTCTTGTTATGATGATTCTCCACTTCATTCCGAAATTCTTTGAACCTTTTGAAATGTTTCATACTTGTGTTTCATTAAGTAGATATACCTGTATCTGCTCAAATCATCTATGAAGGTTTAGAAAATAATGATACCCGCCGCGAGCCTCAACACTCATCGGACTGCATACATCGATATGTATTATTTCCAATATCAGTGGCTCGCTCCATTGTTCCGGAGAATGGAGTCTTAGTCATCTTGCCAATGAGGCATGGTTCACAAGCATCAAATGATTCATAATCAAGTGATTCCAAAAGTCCATCTGCATGGAGTTTCTTCATGCTCTTTACACCAACATGACCTAAATGGTAGTGCCACAAGTATGTTGCACTATCATTATCAACTTTGCATCTTTTGGCATCAATATTATGAATATGTGTATCACTACAATGGAGATTCAATAAACCATTTATATTAAGTGTATGACCGTAGAAGGTTTTATTCATGTAAACAGAACAACAATTATTCTTTGACTTAAATGAATAACCGTATTGTAATAAACATGATCCAATTATATTCATGCTCAACGCAAACACCAAATAACATTTATTTTAGGTTCAACACTAATCCGGAAGGTAAAAGGAATGTGCGATGGTGATATTATCAACCTTGGAATCATTTCCAATACACATCGTCACCTCCTCCTTAACTAGTCTTTGTTTATCTTGCAACTCCTGTTTTTGAGTTACTACTCTTAGCAACTGAACCAGTATCAAATACCGAGGGGTTGCTATAAACACTAGTAAAGTACACATCAATAACATGTATATCAAATATACCTTTGTTCAATTTTTCCATCCTCATTATCTGCAAAGTAGGGTAGTTCCACTTTCAGTGATCATTTCCTTTGAAGTAGAAGCACTCAGTTCCAGGCTTGGGTCCAGCTTTGGGCTTCTTCACAGGAGCAGCAACTTGCTTGCTATTCTTCTTGAAGTTCCCTTTCTTTCCCTTGCCCCTTTTCTTGAAACTAGAGGTCTTGTTAACCATAAACACTTGATGATTTTCTTGATTTCTACCTTCGCCGATTTCAACATCGCTAAGAGCTCAAGGAATCGTTTTTGTCATCCCTAGCATATTATAGTTCATCATGAAGTACCAGTAACTTGGTGATAGTGACTAGAGAACTCTGTCAATCACTATCTTATCTGGAAGATTAACTCCCGTTTGATTCAAGCGATTGTAGTACTCAGACATTCCGAGCACATGCTCACTGGTTGAGCTATTCTCCTCCATCTTGTAGGGAAAATACTTGTCAGAGGTCTCGTACCTCTCGACTCGGGCAAGAATCTGTCAGGGAAACTGAATCCACGAACACCTATGGGGCCGGCGGACCGAGCCCCTTTTGGTTCGGCGGGGGGCGGAGATCACACGAAGAGCAGATCGAGGTGAAGCACACGAGCAGTTTACCCAGCTTCGGAGCTCTCCGGAGAGATAACACTCCTACTGCTGCTTGTCTGGTTGTATTATGTTCTTGCTCGCGAGAGCTAAGTGTTTTCTGGCTTACGAATGAATTGAACCCCCCCGAACCCCCTCTACGTTGCGCATGGGCCTCCTTTTATACGCTAAAGGGGTCACCGACAGGTGGCAACGCAGAGAAGGGTACAAATGTAAAAAGTGAGGTGGTTGGTACAGTTACTTGTACAGTGCACCCTACCTAACCCTGACGGCAGGGGACAAGGGCATTAAATGCCCGTCTGAGTCGCCCAAACGGTGCAGAAAAGGACCGTTAGGGGCGCCACCGTTCGCCACGATGGCGATCTTGTCAGCTTCGCATGCCACTGCGCACCGCTGGCTGCACAGCCTCCCGCCACGCGCGCCTGGAGAGGCCCTCAGAGCGACATGTTGGTGGATGTGCTAGAGCGTGGGCACAGAGTGGCCGTCTGCCGCGACAAGCGCCTTGCCGCTGCTGTTATCTTGTCGGGTCCGGAAGCTTGTCGCTCACCGGGTCTCGAGGTACCTTGGTTGGTCTTCCCGGCAAGCTCCTCTTGCCGGGGCCTTGTTGCCTTGCCGGAGCGCGTGGCGCGTCGCGGCAAGTTCCTTGGAGTGCCTTGGTTGGCCTTCCCGGCAAGCTCCTCTTGCCGGGGCCTTGTCTCCTGAGCTTAAATACTTTGTTCTTGAATGGCTCCAAGGGAACCACGGAGGATCTTGGCGTTCGCCCGGCAAGCCTTGCCGCGGGGTGCTGCAACTGCCCGTGCACAAGTTCGGGGTACTAGGGCACCCCTATTCTAGTACACCGACAGGAGCCCCCGGGCCTGGGCCAGACACGGTGCCGAGCGTTGTTGGGCCAGGCCCAAGACAGGGCACGGGCACACGCGGACTGGGCCACGCCGAATCTCCCTCCGTATCCACCGCGCCCTCCCCTAACGGCACGCGTCGAATGCGGCGTCGTGGGAGAGATCATGGGTGGTTCTTTATTCGGAAGGGCGAAACGTCCGCCCCGTCCCTCTTTATAAGCAGAGGAAACAGGGGCAGTTCGTTCCCCCTCGTTGGTTGCTACTACTCCATCTTCACGAACCTCCGCTGCTCCCCCCCTTCTTCTTGAAGCCGAGAGAGCAGCGCTCCGCCCCCCATTGCCACCAGCATCACCAACGCCGTCGACCTCCCCCACCACCTCCGCCATGGCTCCGAAAGCCGACAAGGGAAAGAGCGTGAAGTCGGCCGAGGCGCAGCGGCTCGCGGCGCTGCGGAAGGAGCGGGCGATCTTCTCCCCCCAGCTCGGCGCGAAGGAGCTGAGGGAGTACTTCTACCTCTTTTGGGCGACGGAGACGCGGGCGCATCCGCGCACGAGGGTACTCCCGGCCGCTGCTTCGGGACCGGCTCCAAACGGGTAACCATTCTTCGCGTTGTTCTTCTATTGCGGGCTTTGCCCGCCCTTCTCGGAGTTCTTCTGCGATATCATGAATACCTACGGCTTCCGCCTCCTTGATTTCACCCCCAACGCCGTTCTGACCATGGCAGTTTTCGCACATTTGTGCAAAAACTTTGTGGGAGTCCACCCCAATGTTGCCCTTTTCCGCCACTTCTTCATACCTCGGGTAGATAGAGGAGAGCCGCTTGCCGGAGGGATCGCCTGGATCTCGAGAGTCGGCAAGAAGGAGGCGTACTTGGAGGGTGAGCTCCGCAGCAAGTGGGAGGAGTGGAGAGCGGAGTGGTGCTGGATCGTCGAGGAGAATCCGCAGCCCTTCACCGCCGTGCGCCAAGCTCCAATAGTGCGCGGCAATTACTGGAGCAACGTGGCCCCAGAAGAAGAGAGGCTGAAGATCGCCATTACTAGGATCCTTCGCCTCAGGCTTGTCGGGCTCACTGTAGGTGCTGTAGGCGCAGATTTCCTCCGCCGCTGCATCGCCCCCCTGCAGGAGAGGGGGAGGCCCGCCTGGGAATTCAAGAACTCGGCAGATATCATGAGGCTGCGGCCGGGCCTCAACTACAACTTCACCGTCATGGAGCTGGATGCAATGCTCCTGGAGTTGTTCAAATGCGATCCCCAGCACCCATTCACGCTGGCGAGGGGCATCGTTCCATTGTGCAATAATTCTTCGCTTGACCAGATCCGCGCCATGATGCCGTTATGCGATTCACACGGAATCATTCCAACTTGGCAAGAGCCTGCGGATGACGTCGTGCAAGCGTTCTTCGACAACTTGGAAGAAGTGCCGGTCCGCGCTGACGAGCAGAAGAGCCTCACCCGTGACACCACCGACGAGGAGCTGCAGCGCATCGCCACTAGGGCGGAAGAGGTTGCGTCCGCAGCTGCCGCGGGCGCGTTCGGGTTCACTGTGGAGGAGGCGGAGGCGGCAGAGGCGGCAAACCTCGCCGAATGCGCGGAGTTCATTGGCGAAGAAGAGCCTGCCGGCTCTGAAGCTGAGCTGAGCGAGGCCGGCGAGGAAGAGCTCGAGCCTTCAGAAAGCTTGCCGCAGGCGGAGCCCCTGGTCCCGCCAAGAAGGCGTCTTCGCAGGGCCGCGGACGTAGTGGGGCGGCAGCTGGGTCAACAGCTGCCGAGCCGTGTGACACGCTCTACCGCGGCAAGCAATGTTGCCGCGGGAGCGCCTCACGCAGCAGCGGCAACTAGAGCGGGATCTTCCCGGGTCACCGCCACCGCCCCCGCCAAGCGGGCAAGGGATCCTACTCCTCCGCCTCGCCGCACCGGAAGGGAGCCGGACTTCGATCTTTCCGCGCTCAGCTCCGACGAGGAGGAAGAAGAGTAAGTTTCTTTGGTGCTCTTGTAGTTCTTCAATCTTGTTGTTTTTATCTTGTATCTGACTTGCTTCAATCTGGACTCCTTTCTTTTCAGGACGCTGGCCCAGAGAGCGGCGAAGAGGGCCAAGGCCACGGTGATTGTCATCGAAGATGACCCCACCGTGTCAGCAGGGGGTGGGTCCGAGACCACCTTGACAGACCCGGCAACCACTCCTCAAAGCAGCCCCCAGCGCAACCCCCAGCGTAAGTTCATAGTTAGCTTTCCGCTGTCAGGCACGCATGAGTGCTTTTTCCTTTGTTGATATCTTGCTTTTTGATTTGTGTAGGAGCAGAGCAGCCATATCAGGAGCGCCCGGAAGCTGGTCCCGAAGTGCCATCTGCTTCGACTACGCCGCTAAGGGAGGAGTTCCCGGTAAGGGAGTGCTCTCCGGCAAGGGAGAACTCTCCGGCAAGGGGCAGCACCGTCGATCCTGCGGCGGCCGAGACCGCAACTGCAGATCTTGGCACAGGTAATTCACTTGTCCAAAAACTTTCCCTTGGGTTCTTCTTCTTCTGATTTTCTTCTCTTGGATTTTTGATTGATTTTTCTCCCTTCTTCGTTCTTCAGACCCATCTGCTGCTGAGCCAATGGAGACAGAGGGCGCCGGCAAGGAAGGCGCGCATGGCAGCACTGACGACACCGCCGCCAACGAAGAAGGGGCCGGTGCTGATGAGACCGCCGGCGAGGAGGCCGCCAAGGCTGCCGCCGCAGAAGCCGGCGAGGGGTCGGGCGATCACACTGACGACCCTGAGGCCGCAGGAGCGCCAGGCGCTGCGCCGACCGCCGATCCCTCTGCCGCTGCTGCGGAGCCGGGCTCCGAGGAGCCCTAGACCAGCGCCTACTTGAAGGCCGGTGATGATATCTTCATCAAGCTACCCTGGGCTACGAGCTCCAGGGCGCCGGTCGAGGGGGAAACTTTCGATGAGGAGGTGCTCGCCTCCGCCGGACTGTCGTTGGTCGACGCGCCCAGCAGCAGCAGTGGCGAGCCTGAGGAGGAGCAGCTGCTGCGGAAGCTGCTGTCACTCTACCGCGCACGGCAAGCCAAGCTAGATTCCCGGGAAGCGCTTGTCGCGAAGGCGGGAGTTGATATGGAGAAGCGCACGGAGGAGCTCCGGGGCCACAATCAAGAAGCTCTCTGGTCCCTGGCACAGGAGCGGGAGCGACTCGCCGAGGAGCGCACGACCTTCCTTCTCGAGAAGGCCGAAGCTGAGGAGGAACAAAGGCTGGCCACCGAGAAGCAGTCCGCGCGAGAAGGCGAATTGGTGCAGCGGAAGGCCAACCTCGATAGCTACAAGGAGGAGCTCGCCGAGCGCGAGCAAGCACTTGGCGGGGCGCTCAAGGAAGCAAAGGACGCTGCCGCAATCGCAGAGGCCGCCAAGAAAGAGCTGGAGGAGAAGGTGGCGTAGCTGGAGGCCAACATCGGGAAGAGCGGCGAGGAGCTTGCCGCGCTCAAGCATGAGCGTGAGAAGGATGTTGCCGCCCATGGTGAGCTGCAAGGTCTTCTCGCTGAGAGGGGCAAGGAGCTCAGCGCCGCCAAGGATTCCAATGCGGACCTGGAGTTGAAGCTGGCCACGCTGATGCAGACGCTGGAGGCCGCCAAGGAGCGGGAGAAGACCTTGTCGGAGAAGGTCAAAGCTGACAAGGCGCTGCTGGAGAGCATCGCAGTTACCCAGAACTCGTTCAGAGATACTGTGGAGCACTGGACCGAGGGTCTGGTGAATATTGCCGCAGTCATCGACGACGAGCTGGCGCAGCTGGGGATGGAGGACTTTGGGTATCCCTCCGACGAGAATCTCCAACCCAGCGCCAAGCTCAGCCTGTTCTTCAAGGGCGTGGCGACGACACTCCAGCGGCTCCGGGAGAGGATCCCAAAGCAGCTGGCCGACGAGTCGTGCAAAATCTGCACCGTGGTTCTTCAGAAGGTGCTGATGAAGGTGGCCTTCCGCAATCCAGGCCTCAGCTTCACCAACGTCCTCAAGTCCTTGCCGCCAGACGCCGATCGGGACGCACTCAAGGCCCTTGTCACACCCATTGTGGACAAGGTGAGCGAGATCAAGAGGGTTGAGGGCGATCGCGTAGACTAGGCCGCCCATTTCTTCTTTTCCCTTGTCGCTGCTAATCATGTTATCAAAACAGTCTGTTAGAGCTGCGACAAGTTATCTTGTAATATAACTTTATTTCCGTTATCAATTGCTATGTTATTTCCTCTACTAGATTCCTTCCTTTGTATGTTTTTACCCTACGCTTCTAGGGAACTTGTCGGCGCAGGCACCCGAGCCGCGAGCGCTGAGTGCGGAACGTCAGCAGCCTGCTGGCGGTGCCGCTTCCGACAAGAAACCTTGTCGCGACTAGATGCAGCACACTTAAGTTGTTGAGCGGACTCGAAACAAAGTAAGGGCGCAACTAGCCACGAGTTGGTTCCTCCGCGCACAGGTTTTCCATACAAAGCAGGGTCGTTCGAGGAAGATAACTCAAAAATTTAAAAACTGATTGCTCAAACTTTGGCAACTTAGCTTTTCTGTCGTTTGCTTCCCGGCAAGGCAAAACTTTGCTTGAACGACGCCTGGTCCATAACACAATCTTCTCCTTCCCTCCGGCAAACTTGTGTGCGAGGGAACCTTCTTTTCCTTTGTTGAAAAGAAGAAAGAAGAGAAAATAATGATATGGAGCCCTTCGGCTCGTTATTGCTTACCGGATGTAGGTGCTTCACAAAGTGTCAGATAACACATGCAAGAAAGAAACTAATGCATGAAATGGACAAGTTGTGCGGAGCACATGGGGTTTTACTTATGCACGGGATCTGCGCCCGGCTTTGTACAAAGGATTACATGCAACAGCGGCAAGACTTGTACAAAAGGTGGTTGCCGGAACGGGTCCCGGCAACCGCGCCCTACGGGAAAAACTTACAAAGATGTTCTATGTTCCAGGAGTTGCTCACCGGAATGCCATCTTCGGTCTCAAGGCGGACAGCGCCGGACCTAGTGACTCGTTTCACCTGATAAGGGCCTTCCCACTTCGGCGTCAACTTGTTGGAATTCTTGGCGGACTAAACACGCCGAAGAACAAGGTCGCCTTCCTCGAAGCTTCTGGCCTTAACTTTGCGGCTATGGTAGCGGCACAAAGCTTGCTGGTATCGAGCAGCTCGTACAGCAGCCTGAAGACGATCTTCCTCGAGGAGCAGCGCATCGTCTTGTCGCAGCTGTTCTTGCTCAAGCTCATCATAAGCGAGCACTCGAGGCGATCCATATACGAGTTCCGTGGGGAGAACTGCCTCTGCTCCATAGATTAGAGCAAAAGGTGTCTGGCCAGTGGCTCGATTTGGCGTCATCTGATCGACCAAAGAACCACTAGCAGCTCCTCGATCCAGTTTCTTCCGCACTTGCGCAGCCTGTCGAAAGTTCTGGTCTTGAGCCCGCGCAGCACTTCAGCATTTGCCCTCTCTGCTTGACCGTTGCTTCTCGGATGAGCAACAGAAGCGAAGCAGACCTTGGCGCCAAGGTCTTGGACGTACTGCATGAAGGTGCGGCTCGTGAATTGTGTGCCGTTGTCGGTGATGATCCTGTTAGGGATCCCGAAACGGCAAACAATTGACCTGAAGAACTTGACTGCTGACTGTGCTGTCACCTTCCTCACTGGCTGCACTTCCGGCCACTTTGTGAACTTGTCGATTGCGACGTACAAGTACTCAAAGCCCCCGACAGCTCGGGGGAAAGGGCCGAGGATATCGAGCCCCCAGACCGAAAATGGCCATGATAAAGGGATCTTCGGGAGAGTTTGAGCTGGCTGGTGTATCTGTTTGGAGTGGAACTGGCACGCTTCACACTTGGTTACTTGTGCAGTTGCATCCTGGAGGGCTGTCGGCCAAAAGAAACCTTGCCGGAAAGCTTTGCCGGCAAGTGCTCTTGCGCCAATGTGGTGGCCACATATGCCTCCATGTATCTCTGCCAACAGCTTTTGTCCATCTTCCCGGCAAATACACTTCAATTTCACACCGTTGAGTCTTCTTCTGTACAGTATGCTATCGACAAACTGGTACATACTTGACTTCTGGGCTACTTTTTCCGCTTCTTCTTGCTCTTCATGAAGTTCTCCTGTCTGAAGGAAATGGACAATCTGCTGTGCCCATGCTGGAGCTGGTGGCTCGATAACAAGAACTAAAGGCACATCTACTGCTGCGGGAACATCCGCTTCTACGGCAAGGGCTTGCGGCCCTGCCGGAGCTTGATGTTCCCCGGCAAGCTTGCCGGAGCAAAACTTGTCGGGAGCGTCTGCTTCAACGGAACAAACCATAAGGCTTGCCGGAGCAGACTGCCCCTCAGCATCCTTGGTGTTGATCTTGGGGACTTTCTTGGCGGCGACTTCGGGGAGCTCTGCCGGAAAGTAGTCACCAGAAACCAACTTCCTCTTCTTGCTTTGTCCAGTTGATGGTGTTACGGATGGTTGAGTCAACTTGAGCATGAAGATCCCTGGTTCCACAGGTAACTTTAGTGCGGCGCACTTTGACATGCCATCAGCAATGTCATTCTGAGCTCTTGGGATATGCTCCATCTGTAGGCCGTCAAAGTGCTCTTCTAGCTTCCTCACTTCATCAACATATGCTTCCATCAATGGACTCTGGTAGTTCTTGTTCACTTGGCGGACGACAAGCTGTGAGTCACCCCTGACAATGAGCTTCTTGATCCCAAGGTCTGCTGCGATTCTGAGACCGGCAAGCAATCCTTCATACTCTGCAGTATTGTTGGTTGCTTGCTCCTTGGGAAAGTGCATCTGGACTACGTACTTGAGGTGCTCTCCGGTGGGCGCAACAAGCAGCACGCCCGCACCGGCGCCTTGCAGCGAGAAGGCACCATCAAAGTACATCAGCCACTCTTTGCTTGCCTCTTTGACGGGGATGCTCGTCTCTGGAATTTCTTCATCTGGTGTTGGCGTCCATTCTGCTATGAACTCTGCCAATGGTCTGCTTTGGATAGTTGAAGTGCTCTCAAACTTGAGGCCAAAGCTTGACAGTTCCAGCGCCCACTCGACAATCCTGCCTGTCGCTTCTGGATTGTGCAGTATCCTCTTCAGCGGAAAGCGAGTGACGACTGTGATCTCATGTGCTTGGAAGTAATGGCGCAGCTTTCTCGAGGCCATGAGGAGGCCGAAAAGCAACTTCTGCACACCAGAGTACCTTGATCTAGCCCCCTGTAGAAGGGAACTGACAAAGTAAACTGGACGCTGCACCATTCTCTTCCGCATCTTATCATGCTCCTGCACGGATCCATCTCTGTCGGGACCAGAGCTTGTCGGCGAAGCCCCTTGCTTGTCACTGGATGCATCTGCCGTGGTTGCTGGCTCATCATCTGCCTCCCTTTCCACCACTAACGCAGCACTAACCACTTGATTGGTTGACGCTGTATACAGCAGCAACTTCTCTTGTGGCTTAGGTGCGACAAGTGTTGGAGTGGAGGAAAAGTATCTCTTGAAGTCCTGCAGCGCAGCCTCCGCCTCCGGAGTCCATTTTATTGGACCTGCCTTTTTCAAAATTTTGAAAAATGGCAGGGCGCGCTCAGCAGATCTAGAAATAAACCTGCTGAGAGCAGCCACGCAACCGGCAAGCCTTCGTACATCCTTGACGCGCTTTGGTGCTTCGATCTGCTCAATGGCCTTGATCTTGTCGGGATTGGCTTCAATTCCCCGCTGAGACACGAAGAACCCGAGAAGCTTGCCGGAAGGGACTCCAAACACGCACTTCTCGGGGTTAAGCTTGAGGTTGATCTTGCGCATATTTGCAAATGTCTCGTCTAAATCTTGGATCAGGGTCGCCCTGTTCTTGCTCTTGACCACTATGTCATCCATGTAGGCTTCCACATTTCTGTGCATCTGCGGCTCAAAAGCGTGGTGGACTACCCTTGCGAATGTTGAACCAGCATTCTTCAAACCGAAAGGCATCCGTACGAAGCAGTACGTGCCACACGGGGTGATAAATGCGGTTTTCTCTTCATCCTCTTCTGCCATGAAGATCTGATGGTATCCTGAGTAGGCATCAAGAAATGAAAGCAAATCACATCCGGCTGTGGAGTCAACAATCTGGTCAATGCGCAGCAAGGGAAATGGGTCTTTGGGACAAGCTTTATTAACATCAATGAAGTCAATACAAAGCCTCCATTTCCCGTTAGCCTTGCGCACGACAACAGGATTGGCCAACCACGTGGGATGGAGCACTCCTCTGACAAAGCCTGCTGCTTCCAACTTCTTGATTTCTTCTGCGATGAATTCTTGGCGCTCCACTGCATGTTTCCTGACTTCTGCTTGACGGGCCGCGCATGAGGACAGACGGCAAGGTGGTGCTCAATTACTTTCCTGGGAACGCCGGGGATATCAGACGGTTGCCACGCAAACACGTCGACATTCGCCCGCAGGAAAGCAACGAGCGCGCTTTCCTATTTGGGGTCAAGAGTGGCGCTGATGGTGAAGGTACCACCAGTGCCGTCCTCCTTGACGGACACCTTCTTGGTCTCAGGTGGAGCTGTCATTGCCTTCTTACACTTGCCGGTGGAGCTCGATGGTGCGTCCTCGACGGTAGCGCAGCACTCCGAAGAGGTGCGCTTGCCGGAGTAGGCATCAGAGCTCTTGCCAGACTTGGTCTTCTTCTTCCCCCCGGGAGCTTCAGCGGCAAGTGTCTTGCGTTCTGCTGCGGCTGTTGCTTCTCGGTATATCTTGTCGGCACAGATAAGAGCATCCTTCTTGTCGCCAGGGACAGAGATGACACTTATCGGGCCTGGCATTTTCAGTACGTTGTACGCATAGTGAGAGGCTGCCAGGAACTTGGCAAGTGCCGGACGGCCAAGGATTCCATTGTAAGGTAATGGAAAGTCAGCAACATCAAACATGACCCTCTCAGTCCTGAAGTTCAGCTCGCTGCCAAATGTTACCGGCAACGTGATCTTTCCCTTCGGCTTGCTCCTTCCCGGGTTGATTCCTTGAAATGTACCGGTCTCTTCGAGCTCGCTGTCAGGGATCTGGAGTTTCTGGAGCACCGCGGAGGAGATCAGGTTCAAGCCGGCCCCGCCGTCAACTAGCATCTTAGTGACCTTGAGGTTGCGGATTGTTGGTGAAACCAACATCGGCAAGCGCCCGACCGCAGTTATGAGATCAGGGTGGTCCTCAATATCAAAGATGATAGGCGTGCTGGACCATTTCAGAGGCTTGCGTGACTCGACGGGTGGTTCTGCTGCATTAACTTCCCGCACCCACTGCTTGAGCTGACGGTGCGAGGTATGTAGAGAAGCACCACTGTCAATGCACAAGACCTCTGTGGCTTTCTGGAACTCCTGCTCATTAGTCTCCTCATCATCCATGTCTTCATCGTCGTCGTCATCTTCATCCTTGTCGCGGCCGCGAGGAGGTCTGTCTCCTTGCCGCTGCTTGGCCTTGCTGCGGCGTCCTCCTCGGCCGGGACGTTTCTTGCTGGATCCCCCAGCACCTTCCTGGGCCTTCTCCTTGTCGCGCCGCTCGTATTCAGCTTTCTGTTGCTCAACAAGCTGCTCGACTTTCTTACAGTTCTGGAGATCATGGCCCTTGGTGCGGTGGATCTTGCAATACTGCTTGTTGGTGCCGTCCTGCTTGTCGGCGACCGCCACCTCCGCGGCAACCTCCTTGCCGGAGTCACCAGCTTTGGCTTCCTTGGCGCCACCACTGTTGCCGGACTGCTCAACAACTAGCACCTCTTTGCCTTTCCTCTTCCTGTTGTTCCGCCGCCGGTTTTTCCTTGCCGGGGCAGCATCTTCACAGTCAGATCCTCCCGCTCCTACATTCTCTCCGGGGAGTCTCCTCCCTTCCTCAGCACGTGCACACTTGTCGGCCAGTGCATATAACTCACTGACGTCCCTGATCTTGCACATCGCCATTTCCTCCCGCATCCTGCGGTTTCGCACGTTCTGATGGAACACGCTGATCACCGCGGCAGGGTGGACGTCTGGGATGTTGTGCTGCACACTGCTGAATCTCTGAATGTACTTGCACATGGGCTCTCCTTCCTTCTGGGCGAGCAGATGAAGATCACTCTCCTGGCCATGAGGTTTGTGACCACCTATGAAGGCGCCAACAAACTGATGGCACAGATCAGCCCAAGAGGATATGGAGTTGTCCGGCAAGTGCATGAGCCAGGATCTGACGTTGGGCTTGAGCACCAGCGGGAAGTAGTTGGCAAGGATCTTGTCATCCCGTCCCCCGGCAGCCTGCACCGCAATGGTGTAGATGCTGAGGAACTCCGACGGATGCGTCTTGCCGCCGTACTTCTCCGGTACGTCTGGCTTGAAGTTCTTCGTGCTGGGCCACTGGACTTGCCGCAGCTCACGAGTGAACGCAGGGCAACCTACCGCGTACGGCAGATCGCCTGGTTCCCCTGGCGCATGCATGTCAACAGAGGGCCCAGCGCGCTTGTCGGATTGACGTCGTGCTTCTCTTCGGCGCTCGATGCGAGTTCGAGCGTCTTCTTGTTGTCGATCATGAAGAATTTGGCGCTGATCGCGGCGAGCTCGTGGATCCGACGATGCGGTGGAGTCGCTGTCGAGGTGGATCCGGCGAGTCGGCGACCTTGGCCTTCGGGGTGGTGATTGCATGGTAGTTGCACCTCCACCTGTTTCGTCGCCACCGGCTCGCGCCTGGCAACCCTGCCGCGGCGACGACGCGCTCGGCCACCGTGGAGTGTCGCCGTTGGCGTAGCCGATGAGACTCTGAATGGTGGCCCTCCATTCGTCGATCTTGTCCGACGTCGGAGGGTAATCTAGGAGCAGTTGAGATCGCGCCAAAGCTTCTGCTGGAGTGGTGGGTGGCAGTGGCGGACGGCACGAGGAGCGGGACGTGCTCGGACTTCTAACTATGTTAGAAGGAGCAGTATCCCGTCCAGGCGACCGTGCCCCGCTCGTGCCAGCACGCTGGCGTGCATGCTGGTCTAGAGCGCCCCGAGATCCACTAGCTTGGTCTTGGCCTATCATGCGTATGGCACTGCAAGTGCCAGGACGCTGTTGGTCTTGCACCTCCTGAGAGTGGCGCGGAACATGTACAGTCGCCGAGGTTTGTGCAGCCTTGTCCTTGGACCTGGCAGCATCATAAGCTTCCTCGTCGACGTCCATTCTTCCGCCGGCGTCCATTCCACCATCCGTTTGCTCCAACGGTGGCGGAAGTGACGTGGACGGAGCGGCTGCCGCCGAAGTCTTCTTCTTCGGTGGCATGTTGATGAAGGGAATGAAGATCTAGCTCGTGTGAACGCCGGATCAGATTCACACAATCTCGACGGCCACCACCTGGCGCGCCAAAGATGTTGGGGAAACTGAATCCACGAACACCTATGGGGCCGGCGGACCGAGCCCCTTTCGGTTCGGCGGGGGGCGGAGATCACACGAAGAGAAGATCGAGGCAAAGCACACGAGCAGTTTACCCAGCTTCGGAGCTCTCCGGAGAGATAACACTCCTACTGCTGCTTGTCTGGTTGTATTATGTTCTTGCTCGCGAGAGCTAAGTGTTTTCTGGCTTACGAATGAATCGAACCCCCCCGAACCCCCTCTACGTTGCGCATGGGCCTCCTTTTATACGCTAAAGGGGTCACTGACAGGTGGCAACGCAGAGAAGGGTACAAATGTAAAAAGTGAGGTGGTTGGTATAGTTACTTGTACAGTGCACCCTACCTAACCCTGACGGCAGGGGACAAGGGCATTAAATGCCCGTCTGAGTCGCCCAAACAGTGCAGAAAAGGACCGTTAGGGGCGCCACCGTTCGCCATGATGGCGATCTTGTCAGCTTCGCATGCCACTGCGCACCGCTGGCTGCACAGCCTCCCGCCACGCGCGCCTGGAGAGGCCCTCAGAGCGACACGTTGGTGGATGTGCTGGAGCGTGGGCACAGAGTGGCCGCCTGCCGCGACAAGCGCCTTGCCGCTGCTGTTATCTTGTCGGGTCCGGAAGCTTGTCGCTCACCGGGCCTCGAGGTACCTTGGTTGGTCTTCCCGGCAAGCTCCTCTTGCCGGGGCCTTGTTGCCTTGCCGGAGCGCATGGCGCGTCGCGGCAAGTTCCTTGGAGTGCCTTGGTTGGCCTTCCCGGCAAGCTCCTCTTGCCGGGGCCTTGTCTCCTGAGCTTAAATACTTTGTTCTTGAATGGCTCCAAGGGAACCACGGAGGATCTTGGCGTTCGCCCGGCAAGCCTTGCCGCGGGGTGCTGCAACTGCCCGTGCACAAGTTTGGGGTACTAGGGCACCCCTATTCTAGTACAGCGACAGAATCTGAAATACCAATTTCAGCTCTTGTAACATCTTATATGCTCCTTAGCGTTCAAAACGTTTTGAAGTCCCGGTCTTAAGCCGTAAAGCATGGCGCACTAAACTATCAAGTAGTCATCATACCGAGCTTTGCCAAACGTTCATAACGTCTGCATCTGCTCCTGCAATATGTCCGTCACCTAGCGGTGCATCAAGGACATAATTCTTCTGTGCAGCAATGAGGGTAATCCTCAAATCACGGACTGATGCAAAGCATCCTACGATCATCCCCATGTACACTCAAGCATACGCCTTTGGACCTAAGGTGAACTCTCTCCTTTCCGAATCTTCCTTTTCCGCATGTAAGACATGGATGCTACTTCAAGCGCGGACCTTGTGCATACTCAGGTACACCCGAGGAGACCATGGAGAGCCCAAGGACCAAGGCCAAGCGTGCACGGAAGAGAAGGAAGGAGAAGGAATAAGGGCCAGCTACTACAGCGGCCACACATCCGGCCCTAGCCCAGACATCCGGTCCGACCCCCGGAAATCTGGCATCAGCCATCCAGAGAGCACCGCAAAGGCCCAGCGCAGCCCGGACATTCGGCCATCACCCCGGACATCCGGCCATCACCCCGGACATCCGGCCCCCTTCGCCCGGAAATCCAGCCCCTCCATCACCGGATGCATCTGGAAGACCCAGGCCAGCCCGGACATCCGCCCCCTTGCTCTGGACATCCGGCCCGTCCGAAGCCCCGGACATCCGGCCCCTTCCTGTGCGCAGAGAACGGGCCAAGGGCCCATGTATCCTCTCCCACTTACCCTTTTGTGGCTAAGGCCTAGATATACTCCTCCACCTCCTTCTAGGTAGGGTTAGCGTTGTGATAGCTCATTTTAGAGATAGAGCCTCGCTCATCCATATCGGATCTACTCCATGAGAGAGACCGCGGCCTCTACGGAGAAGATCCACCTTGGATTCAAGACCCCTTTACGAGAAGATCCCCTTGTGGATTCAAGACCTCCTCACGAACCGGCTACCCTTTGTATCGTCCCTTGTTGGATTTGGATCATGTATCTCTTTATGTTTCGAGCATCTAGCATATGTGTGACCATATCTTGTTGGTTTTAGTGTTTCTATCGTGTTTCCCCTCGTGTTCTTCGCGGGATCCGCTCCTTTCGTGAAAGATCGGCCACATAGGGTTCTACCCTACATCATCTTGGTATCATGAGCCATGTTCATCATGATTTCGGAGCCTCCCCTCTTTGTTTTCTAGCCTAATTTTGTTGTGTTCTTTCCCAATTTCGAAAATCCCCACCAAAAATTGCCCCATTTTTTTGTGATTTGTTGGTTTGATGAGGTTTTATTGGATTTGATCCATGAATTTTCTTGGTTTCGAGTGGATCTAGCATATCCCCAAGTTTCCCCACTTTCCATCCACGAAATCCCATCAATTTTCCCCCCAAATCATCTATTTCCGCTCCCAAATCGAGTTTTCAAGTCCAAATCCTGATCTGGAACCGTCGAGCCGGACATCCAGGCCTCAGGCCGGACATACGGGTACCCGCCGGACATCCGGCTCCTGGAACGCCAAATCTGCTCGGTTCTGGATAGACAGTCCCGGAAATCCGGGCTCAACCCCGGACATCTGGCCCTTGTAACTCCAGCCATCACCATTTCACCGTTTTGTCCATAACTAATTCATCCGGAGTCCAATTTTCAGGTTCTTTAGCTCGTTGAAAAGCTCCTGACATCCCCCTTACCACAAAAATACTACCATCACCATTTGACTCCATAAAACTTTTGGAACTTTGGCATCTTTTCCTAGGGCTTCCACCACAACCTCCGCATAACCACCACCGACTTCCGCAACCTAACCAATTCTGTTCCTTATAGCATTTGTGGTTGCTTGAGTAGTTATTCAAGTCTCCTAAGGTGTTTAGGCTACTTAGGGACAATTGCTTCTTCATCAACCACCACCATCACCATCACTTTCGCATAGGCTTGCCCACCGTACACTTCCACCAACCCAACTTAACCCAATTTTGTTTGTGTTGTGAGTTGTGTCTCCAAAGGTGTTTCGGCTACTTAGGGACCGTGCTTCTAACTCTGCACCGTGTATAGTCCACCACCTTACCCTCCACTTCCACATTGCGTGTCAAAACCCATCATTGCCATTCCGCAATTCCTTTGAGCTACCACCATTTGACATTTGAGATTTTGAGTTCGTGGTTTTTCCGTTTCCTAAGGTGTTTCGGCTACCTAGGGACGAGTCTCCATCATCTTGGTATCTACATCAAGAACACCTCCACTCATCATCACCACGGACGGCAACCTTCATATCATCTTGGTATCGTGGTATCCCTCCATTGTATATTCTTTTGCCATTACATTGATAACCCCTAGCCCATTTTGCGTCACTTGCCTATCGAGACTAGCCATTTGAGTATTGCTGGTAACGTTACTTGTGCACATTAGTGATCCGTCCTTCCATTGCATACATACCATATCATATTGGTATCATATCATCCCTTGTGTCACAATATTGTTCCCGTATATACCCAATTGCTATCTTGGTTTGTGCATTTTGCATTGTGGCCATATAATAAAAAGAAAAAGAAATTAATAAGCTTTTAAGCAAAGAAAAAGAGTGAACAAAGATCTTGTAAGCAAGTGCCATAGCATCATACCACATTGCATAAGATTGTCATATCCGATCATCTTGGATCATACCACCGGAACATCATATACATAGCATACTTGGGATAGAAGTCGTTGCATTTTTGTCTCCTATAGGTTGTGCACAAGTGTCGTATCTGCCTATTGAGCAATCATGCTAGCGTCTCTCTAGAGTTGTGCAACAAGAGCATTTTTCGTGGATTCCACATTTTGAGCTCATTCCTTGGTTGCACGGCCCCATTTATCTATCTGTGTGTGTGTTTCTGTGTGCCACATATTGCTATTGGTCTACTTGTTTCACTTGCGAATTTGTGAATCTCTTTCAACATTATTGACTCTTGCTAACATTTTGCATCAAATTTTTTGTGCCACTATCCTCACCGAGCTCCACCATAAGACTTATTTGTGTAGGTGTGAGAAACCGAAAAGAATTGGTACCAATTGTGCTATTTCCTTGTTACATCATTGAGTGATCATTGATCCATCTTCAACATCGGTCAAGGTACATTTTGTATAGTTCTTCTCCTTTCTCCACTCATATTTGCTCGAGTATTGTGATGGATAGGCAAGGCATTTCATCTCCGGTCTTATACAACAATGACGGCGTGAACAACTACATCACCAAAGCGTCAATCTTCGAGCTACAACGACAAATGCAAGGCGCACAATCAAGATTGCAAGAGCGCATCGATAACCTCTCCATCGACATTCGTCACTCCGAAACAAGGAAAGGGACTACGTCGACAATAAGCTTTTCACACAAAAGGAGGAGCAAGATGCAAGGATGGAGGAGATTCGGACCTTGTTGATCAACCGTTCTTCCCCTTCGTCATCCTCAAGACGGCGACGTTCAAGTCACAAGTCTTCGGAGCGCAAAAATGATGCAAGCGCAAGTCGTCCACGTCCACATCTCCATGGCGACCACCATCACATTTGTGATCCACATCGGCATGAAGGGCAAGTCACCTCCAAGCATCATGTGCACGACGACGATGAACGCCATCGAGCTCAAGCACAACAGCGACACCATCATCATGAAGATGCTCGCCAAGCGCAAATGCACAAGTCCCAACAAGCCCTACTTCATGCCAAGGCCAAGCTTCAAGAGCACGAAAGAAGACCGCGAGACGACCACAACCAAGACAGAGCTACGGCTACAACAACCACTTCGTCATCTTTGCCAAGTGCTATCAAGGCATCTTCGCCTTTGGATGTACGGCATCTTCGCCTACTTCCCATGAGTTCGCCTACATCGACATCTTCACCAATGAGGCGACCACCTACGAGCGAGGGCGACACTTCAATCTTCAGAAGCCCCTCAAGGAAGATGGTCGAGCATGAGAAATTCCCTTCGGTCATGGAGTCGAGCTACAAGGTGCCACATCATATGGGCCTCCAAAAACAAGACGGTGACAAGAAGGTTGAGCAAGGGCCATCCCCTTCGACCATGGCGACGAGCATGAACCTCTTCAACAACATGAAGACGGCGCCCATATTGGACTCATACTCCGAGTCAGGCTATGAGACCACACATGAGACCTTACCTTTGGTCTTAGAGGAGAGTGATGATGTGCCATCTTCGGCCTTCATCCACGGCTACAACTATGACATGATTGAGCATGGAGACATTTGCACCTACATCTCTCTGACACCCACATATGAAGAGATGCCCCAATTCCCATGTGAGGAGAGCCACCACCACATGAGTGACATGAGTGACTCCACCATATGTGACATTGAGTGCATTTCCTATGAGAGGATGAGTGCGAACACCACTAGCCCCACACTTGAGAGCATTCCACACATCCTATGTGAGGTTGAGCGCCATTTGAGTGACTCCACACCAACCATATGAGTGAGAGCATCCAAGAGGGAGTGAGTGAGCCACAACACTTAGTGAGTGAGGTAGTTGAGATGGCATGTGAGGCCACTTTGATTTCTAACGACCTAACCTCTACTCCGAGTGTGTTTTCTTCTTTGGTGCTACGTCTCCTACATGACGACACGCCTATCCTCGACGAGTCCATACCTCCAATGGAGATGACGATGGCAATGGTGGAAGAAGATGCACCCCCACATGGTTCCATCAAGATGAAGTTGACCACGACTTGGTCTTCTACACCTCACCTACAACACATGAGCGATGCTCCAAAGGTAACATAGGTGATGGTGCTTCTCTTGTCCCACTAGTGGACTATCTCACGAATGATTGCTTGCATGATGTTGACACACCTATTCCCATGCTTCATGCTAGTGCGACTTCTTCATGTCATGAATTACCTATTTATGATGAATATGATGACGAGCATGTCGAGTTGCCTAGTTGTGATGCTATGCTCCATAGGATATCATGTGAAAATTCTATGGTCACATCATGTTTGACAATCCATTAAACTTGTCATATGCTATGAGTGAGATATCCCATATTGCATATTTTCAATCTCAACATAGTAACTATGCATGCCCCATTAAAATCAATCCCATTTGCACTTATGGCATAGATGACGAGATGATGGTCATTGGATTTTGTTTTTCATGTGATGATATTGCCATGCTTCCTTTACATGATTTGCGCAATTCATCTACTATGCCATGCCATGATCACATGGAACCAAATATGCTTTGTTTCGGATGTTGTCAATATTCTCCATGTGATGTTTCCATTAATTCTCATGAGGAGACCCCCATAGTTTCCTCATACATATTAGGAGATTTTGATGCATTCCAAACTTTACATGTTTGCCATGATTGCTTGCACTGTATGCATTCCATGAATAACAATGCTCTACATATTTCTTGTGATGCATTACACAATTTGAGTCTCCATTATGCTCTACATAATAACAAACCTCTCATGATGGATGACATGTTTCTATATCACGCATCTCATTTATTTGAGCATTGGCTATTTTGTTCTAACCAACACTTGCATGTGCGCATCATGATGGATGATGTGTACATATACCACGCACACACAATTTTGCCTTTGTCTTTGTTTTGTGTAGGTACTCACGTATAATCGTCAACCTCTCAATCCCAAGAGTTGACGAAATGAGCTCTTGAGAGAAAAGATGACTTGGGATCTTGTGAACTATCCTTCCCACCACTCTCTTCGCGCAACGACTATGCGCATCTCTCTCACTTGGCTCTCACACGACTATGGGCTATATACCACTTCTCGCTTCTTGCTCATTTTACCGTGTTCACTTTGCATGCTATGCTTGCTTCTATGCCTTTGCCATGCAATTGTGACCCTTGCTTGCATCTACCCATGATTCACCATTATGCTACTCCTATGTGTATCTGCATGCTTGGTGGAGATCCTTGTTGCTATTGCCATGTTTATCATGTGCCTCATGCTATTGATGCTATTTTGCTCATATCCTCCTTTCATGCTTGTGCTATGTCATGTGAATTATTCATGCACACTATTTGCACCCATGACATGCTTGCCATGATTCCTTCTAGTATGTTGCATCTTCGTACTACTAGCTTGCTTGACTTGATCACCATGATTGCTTGCTTTTCGCATCACCCATGTTCAACTCTTACTCGCTTTCTTGGGTTGATGACATATATGCTCGTTCTTCTCACATGATACATCTTGTTCATTGTCGCTTGCCTCCAATTGTTGCATCTATGCTTATTGATCTTGGAGACTTGGACACCTTCCTTGTGATGCATGCTTGTTTGATTGAGCCTATTGAATTTGATTGTTCTCGCATCATATGCCTCCATACTATAAAATGCTCTCTTGTCCTTTCTTATGATGAGCATGATGCATACACTTGTTGGGTATTTTACCACACGAATGATAGGTTTTGCATCTCCGCTAACCTCATTTGTTTTTTCGAGTGTTTGTCATGTTCTTTCATTTTGAAGGATTCACAAGGCGATACCGTCATGGGACAATTTGGTCATGTGAAGGCATACACAATGTGCAACACCAACATTTGCGAGAATTTCCTAAAGGTGAACTCCTTCCCTTTGAGCCATCCTCAATTACGCATATTGGATGGGTCACTCTTTCATTGTTGTCTCCTTCTTGTTATCTACATGATACATCTCGCGAACGGAGGAGCGACATGGGAGAGTGGCTCTATGGACCTTCAAATTGAGGAGCGCTCGGACTTATTAGAAGCACCTTAACCTCCACTCATGCCACGACATCGAGCATTGGTACACCAACACCTCCATATTTGTTGATTGTGCTCACACATGTCATGCTCATTGGACATCTCACACTCATGACAAATTTGCATCTTATGCATGGATTGACTCATATTATGATTGCCTTGTTGCATCTTGTATTCCCATGTCATCCATGATATATGAGCTTGTGCATTTCCTTAGCAAATTTGTTGTGATCTTTCTTGACGGCATATATATACATCATGGTCATATTGCCCATCATCAATTGCATGATCACATACTCATATTGAGCATCCATTGCCATATTCATGCTATTGATAAACCGTCTCTCTATGACATCATTTTGCACTGTGGTTGCATTGATCACATTCACAATACATTTGTGTGCACAATGAATGCTTTTGCTCCCATGAATGCTTTGCATACCATTCCATATATTTTGGATAAGCTTCATGCACCTTGTCATGATCAAGCTTGTCGCACAGACTCTTTCTTATTTGATGGACACTTTGTGTGCGCTAATCATTGTATTTCCGAGTGTCGTTTGTGTTTGCTCCTTTTGCATGTATACCACTCCGGCGACACCTTGGAGTACTTGGATTGTGCGATGTCTTCAACTCCGTCCAACTCCAAGTCTGTCCACAACAACCGTTTCCATGGCGATGAGGATCACGACCCGAGGTCGGATCTTTCCCAAGGGAGGGGAGATGATGCGGAGCATCCTATGATCATCCCCATGTACACTCAAGCATACGCCTTTGGACCTAAGGTGAACTCGCTCCTTTCTGAATCTTCCTTTTCCGCATGTAAGACATGGATGCTACTTCAAGCGCGGACCTTGTGCATACTCAGGTAGACCCGAGGAGACCATGGAGAGCCCAAGGACCAAGGCCAAGCGTGCACGGAAGTGAAGGAAGGAGAAGGAAGAAGGGCCAACTACTATAGCGGACGGACATCCGGCCCTAGAGCGGACATCCAGCCCAGCCCGGACATCCGGCCCGACACCCGGAAATCCGGCATCGGCCATCCAGAGAGCACAGCAAAGGCCCAGCACAGCCCGGACATCCGACCATCATCCCGGACATCCGGCTCCTCCCGAAGCCCCAGACATCCGGCCCCCTTCGCCCAGAAATCCGGCTCCTCCATCACCGGATGCATCTGGAAGACCCAAGCCAGCCCGGACATCCGGCCCCTTGCCCCAGACATCTAGCCCGTCCCGAAGCCCCGGACATCCGGCCCCCAGCCCGGACATCCGGCCCCTGCCTATGCGCAGAGAACAGGCCAAGGGCCCACGTATCCTCTCCCACTTACCCCTTCGTGGCTAAGGCCTATATATACTCCTCCACCTCCTTCTAGTTAGGGTTAGCATTGTGATAGCTCATTTTAGAGATAGAGCCTCGCTCATCCATATCGGATCTACTCCACGAGAGAGACCGCGGCCTCTACGGAGAAAATCCACCTTGGATTCAAGACCCCTTTACGGGAAGATCCCCTTGTGGATTCAACACCTCCTCACGGAGAAGAACCGGCTACCCTTTGTATCGTCCCTTGTTGGATTTGGATCGTGTATCTCTTTGTGTTTCGAGGATCTAGCATATGTGTGACCATATCTTGTTGGTTTTAGTGTTTCTCTCATATTTCCCCTCATGATTCCCCTCGTTTTCCCCCTTGTGTTCTTCGTGTTCTTCGCGGGATCCGCTCCGTTCGTGAAAGATCAGCCACATAGGGTTCTACCCTACATCACGGACCCAGTCTATATCATTGCTACTATCATATTTCAACTTATTTTCTCTAGGAATATATCAAAATAAAACAGGGGAGCTATACGCAAGCTATTGATCTACAACATAGATATGCAAAAATAATTAGGACAAAGTTCATGATAAATTAAAGTTCAATTAATCATATTACTTAAGAAGTCCCACTTAGGTAGACACCCCTCTAGTCATCTAAATGATCACGTGATCCATATCAACTAAACCATGTCCGATCATCATGTGAGATGGAGTAGTTTTCAATGGTGAACATCACGATGTTGCTCATATCTACTATATGATTCACGTTCGACCTTTTGGTCTCAGTGTTCCGAGGCCATATCTGCATATGCTAGGCTCGTCAAGTTTAACCCGAGTATTCTGCACATGCAAAACTGACTTGCACCTATTGTATGTGAACGTAGAGCTTATCACACCCAATCATCACGTGGTGTCTCGGCACGATGAACTGTAGCAACGGTGCATACTCAGGGAGAACACTTGTACCTTGAAATTTAGTGAGGGGTCATCTTATAATGCTACCGCCGTACTAAGCAAATAAGATGCATAAAGGATAAACATCACATGCAAACAAAATAAGTGATATGATATGGCCATCATCAACTTGTGCCTTTGATCTCCATCTCCAAAGCACCGTCATGATCACCATCGTCACTGGCTTAACACCTTGATCTCCATCGTAGCATCGTTGTCGTCTCGCCAACTATTGCTTCTACGACTACCGCTACCGCTTAGTGATAAAGTAAAGCAATTACATGGCGATTGCATTTCATACAATAAAGCGACAACCATAAGGCTCCTGCCAGTTGCCGATAACTGTTACAAAACATGATCATCTCATACAACAATTTATATCTTATCACGTCTTGACCATATCACATCACAGCATGCCTTGCAAAAACAAGTTAGACGTCCTCTACTTTGTTGTTGCAAGTTTTACGTGGCTGCTACGGGCTTCTAGCAAGAACCGTTCTTACCTACGCATCAAAACTACAACAATTTTTCGTAAAGTGTGGTGTTTTAACCTTCGACAAGGACCGGGCATAGTCAAACTCGATTCAACTAAAGTTGGAGAAACAGATACCCGCTAGCCACCTGTGTGCGAATCACGTCGGTAGAACCAGCCTCATGAACGCGGTCATGTAATGTCGGTCCGGGCCGCTTCATCCAACAATACCGCCGAATCAAAGTAAGATGTTGCTGGTAAGCAGTATGACTATTATTGCCCACAACTCTTTGTGTTCTACTCGTGCATATAACATCTACGCATAGACCTGGCTCGGATACCACTGTTGGGGAACGCAATATTTCAAAATTTTACCTACAATCACACAAGATCTATCTGGTAGATGCATAACAACAAGTGGGGAGAGTATGTCCACTTACCCTCATAGACCGAAAGCGGAAGCGTTTAGTAACGCGGTTGATGTAGTCGAACGTCTTCGCGATCCAACCGATCCAAGCAAGGAATGTATGGCACCTCCACGTTCAGCACACGTTTAGCTAGATGATGTCTCTCGGACTCTTCATCCTATTGAGGTCGAGGGGGAGTTCCGTCAGCATGACGGCATGGCGACGGTGATGATGAAGTTACTAGCGCAGGGCTTCGCCTAAGCACTACGACGATATGACCGAGGTGTGTAACTGTGGAGGGGGGCACCGCACATGGCTAAGAAAAGACTTGGTGTGCCTTTGGGGTGCCCCCTGCCCACGTATATAAAGGAGGGAGGGAAAGAGGCCGGCCCTCCTAGGGGCGCGCCAAGTGTAGGGAGTCCTACTAGGACTCCCAAGTCCTAGTAGGATTCCCTTTCTTTTTAGAGTAGGAAAGAAGGAAAGGAGGGAGAGGGAGAAGGAAAGGGCGGGTCGCGCCCCCACCCCTTGTCCAATTCGGTTTGGGTAAGGGGGAGGCGTGCGCCACCTCGTAGCCCTTCTTTCCTCTCTCCACTAAAGCCCAATAAGGCCCATTAACTTCCTCCGGCGAATTTCCGTAACTCTCTGGTACTCCAAAAAATACCCGAATCATTCGGAACCATTCCGATGTCCAAATATAGCCTTCCAATATATCGATCTTTACCTCTTGACCATTTCGAGACTCCTCGTCATGTCCATGATCTCTTCCAGGACTCCGAACAAACTTTGGTCATCAAATCACATAACTCATAATACAAATCGTCATCGAATGTTAAGAGTGCAGACCCTACGGGTTCAAGAACTATGTAGACATGACCGAGACACATCTCCGGCCAATAACCAATAGCGGAACCTCGATGCTCATATTAGCTCCTACATATTTTATGAAAATCTTTATCGGTTAAACCGCACGACAACATACATTGTTCCCTTTGTCATCGGTATGCTGAGCCAACGGATGGGTCTTTTCCATCACATCATTCTCTAACGATGTGATACCATTCAAATGACAACACATGTCTATGGTAAGGAAACTTAACCATCTTTGATTAACGAGCTAGTCAAGTAGAGGCATACTAGGGACACTCTATTTTGTCTATGTATTCACACATGTACTAAGTTTCCAGTTAATAAAATTCTAGCATGAATAATAAACATTTATCATGATATAAGAAAATATAAACAACCACTTTATTATTGCCTCTAGGGAATATTTCCTTCAATTAATGTTATGGGGAGGAAGAACACCCTCTAGACCAGGATAACTTACTAATTCAATTGACAAAGCGTCCTATTTGCGAAAAATCTCCTACAATCACTATTGGAAGTTTTCAAATACCTCTACCTACTGTCAAAAAGAAATATGAAATGCTTATTGTTGGGGACATTCATATCCCCATTGAGGTAACTTAGTGATTTACAAAAGTTCTTCAGTTTCATGCTAATTGAAAGTGGTTGTTAATAAGACTTGATCAACCTTATTGATGGATCATTTTTTAGTAATATGAAGTCGATGAATTTAGTAAGCACAACCTTCTGTCCCTACTTTTTGTTTTCTGTTTTTATTTGTTAAATAAAATGAAATTGCCATGTTTTGTTTCTTTTCTGAATTTCCCATGCAATAAAAATGACCCAAAAATAAAAGTTCTCAGAATACCCTGAAAATTTAATACGATTTTTTCTGAATATTTGTAAACTTTTGGTGCAAATAACATCGGAGGGAGGTGCACCAGGTGGGCACAACCCACCTAGGCACGCTAGGACCCCTAGGCGTGCCCTAGTGGGTTGTGGTCCCCACGTGGTCCCCTCACTTATCTCTTTACACCACATCACCACTTACCTCCAGAAAAAAATCGCCATTGCTCTCTCTCCCGTGTTCTTGCTCTCAAAACCGCGGATTTTGATCTCCTTGCTCGAAGCTCTGTTTCCAAAACTGTTTCGGGGGATTGTTGCTTTGTATGTGACTCCACCGTTTGTCCAATTAGTTTTTGTTTTATTTGGTTTATATTTTGAATAATTAGCTACTCTTGGTGTTGCTGTAGATGAGCTTGCATGTTGAATTCTTAGTGTTCTAAGTAGTTTGAATGCTTGCCATGGCCTCTATGTATCCCTGTGAGTAGTTGGTATCATCTTTGTGAAGTTTTGTTGAGAAAATTTTGTGGGCTAATAAATTTCAGAATTTTGTTCATAGGAAAACCATGAATACCTTTAGGAAGTTTGGCTCTAAGAAGAACTCCAAGGGTGTTATTGGGGAGTCATCTGATGGTGATCTCCATCCTCGGAGGTTGGCGAAAGTACGGACGTGTGAATGGCCGCACACTCCGTTCCTGCAAGAGGCTGGAATCCTTTAGGAGTTCACACAATATGTTGCTAATGCCGGCCTCACCAACTTCATTGCAGATGAGTGTGAACATCACCAAATCCTCACAAACATCTTTGTTCAAAGCTTTACTTTCCTGCCTAGGAATAATCCTCCTGAAGTGAGTTTTGATTTATATGTTGAAAACCATTAGATACCACTTACTGAATTTTGTGACATATGCATGATCCCTTCTGATGGGAGCTTAGCCGAGCCTAGGCTGACGGAGTTTCAGACTTTTTATCACACCTTGACAGTGGGAGATGAGAGAGGGGTGTCAGCTATCACTGCCGCTGGTTTGCATTTTCCTGCGGTTCATTACTTTGCTCTTTTCATTGCAAAATGCCTGCTTGTTAGGGTGAAGGTGGGTACGCTCAGCTCACCAGACCTTGTTGTTTTGTGTCATGCATTATAGGGCGACAACACTTATAGCTTGGGAGCCATTGTGGCTCGTCGCCTCCACCTTAATAAATCTAAGGGTAAGATTCATGGTGGGATTTATGCTACTCATTTGGCAGCTCACTACGAGGTTGAGATACACCCTCATGATTACCCTCCGACCAAGGTTTACCTAGACCGTGCTGCCATGGATCACCATTGATGACCCACAAGTATAAGGGATCTGTCGTAGTCCTTTCGATAAGTAAGAGTGTCAAACCCAACGAGGAGTAGAAGGAAATGATAAGCGGATTCCAGCAAGGTATTCTCTGAAAGTACTGAAATAAGTGGTAACAGATAGTTTTGTGATAGGATAATCTGTAACGAGTAACAAGTATCAAAAGTAAATAAAGTGCAGAAAGGTGGCCCAATCCTTTTTATAGCAATGGACAAGCCTGGACAAACTCTTATATAGAGAAAAGCGCTCCCGAGGACACATGGGAATATCGTCAAGCTAGTTTTCATCACGCTCATATGATTCGCGTTCGGTACTTTGATAATTTGGTATGTGGGTGGACCAGTGCTTGGGTACTGCCCTTACTTGGACAAGCATCCCACTTATGATTAACCTCCATTGCAAGCATTCGCAACTACAACAAAAGTATTAAGGTAAACCTAACCATAGCATGAAACATATGGATCCAAATCAGCCCCTTACGAAGCAACGCATAAACTAGGGTCTAAGCTTCTGTCACTCTAGCAACCCATCATCTACTTATTACTCCCCAATGCCTTCCTCTAGGCCCAAATAATGGTGAAGTGTCATGTAGTCGATGTTCACATAACACCACTAGAGTAGAGACAACATACATCTCATCAAAATATCGAACGAATACCAAATTCACATGACTACTAATAGCAAGACCTCTCGCATGTCCTCAGGAACAAAAGTAACTACTCACAAAGCATAAACTTGTTCATAATCAAAGGGGTATTAATATGCATATAGGATCTGAACATATGATCTTCCACCAATTAAACCAACTAGCATCAACTACAAGGAGTAATTAACACTACTAGCAACCTACTAGCACCAATCCCGGACTTGGAGACAAGAATTGGATACAAGAGATGAACTAGGATTTTGAGAGGAGATGGTGCTGATGAAGATGTTGATGGAGATTGCCCTCTCCCGGTGAGAGGAGCATTGGTGATGACGATGGCAATGATTTCCCCCTCTGGGAGGGAAGTTTCCCCGGCAGAACAGCTCCACCAAAGCCCTAGATTGGTTCCGCCAAGGTTCCGCCTGGTGGCGGCGGAGTTTCGTCCGAGAAGATGGCTTATGATTTTTTCCCATCGAAAGACTTCATATAGCAGAAGATGGCCACCGGAGGGCCACCAGGGGGCCCACGAGGTAGGGGGCGCGCCTTTTGGAGCTGTGCAGACTACACTACCTCATATAACATATCAAGGACGCACCATCTTACCAGATTAACCATTCGACTTACCCATGCAGTGTGGGAAGAAAGAAGTATTGGGACTGCGTATCCAAGCAATTGATGCCATGGACTCCTTCGTACAACCTTGTAAGCGAAAAAGAAGTTGCAGTGTGCCTGTACAAAGAACTAGCGTATGTTCAGTTACCTGCTTCTCGGAATTTTAGTTAGCCACTTATTGCAAAATTGTTCAATTACGTTGCTTGGCTTAATTTAGTTTGCTACTGATTACATAATGGCATAGCCTGTTAATCATATTGTAGACTGCGTCTATCTATGTGTTTGATACTTACTGTTAAGAATTACCTGTTTGCCTTAACTTAAATATCTACTTGTTTGTTTAACTGCTTTGCTGCTGCAACAGCGGGTTACAATGATGTTAATACATACTTTTCAGCATCCAATTGAAACTCTTTAATTCCTTGTTTGTTTAATTGGTTTGCTGTTATAACTCCCAGTTGAGATGTTTTGCTAACTTCAACTTTTCTGAATCCAATCGGAACTTTAATGGCAAAATAGGTTTGCCTAAGATCAAAGAGCGAGGTCCCCATGGACGTTGCATCATCCCACAGCAGTGGCACCGGCCCAATCGTGCATTATGAATTGCCAACTGTTGATGCTCTAGAGGCTAAACTAGTGGTAGAAAGAGTTTCTACTTCTACACTTAGAGATGAAGTTGACACGTTGAGGAAGCAAACAACACAATCACAAGCAGTACTCAAGACAATGATTAAATATTTGGTGGATTTCAAAACGAAGCAAGCTGAGACTGACCAGATTGTTAAGGTCCTGAAGGAAAAAAGGAAATTAAATTCCTACTTGGTAAATCCTAGGTGAAATGTTCTTTCCATAGTTGAATAACCTTTGTGTTGTCTGTTCATGTAATCAATCAAACCATTTGTTTTAGAGATCATGTAATAATTGTTTTTTTTGAAATTTTATTTGAGCACAAGTCTGTATTAATTGATAAGACTCAGAGACATTTCATTTGGATTGCTGTGCCAGACCTACAAATATGCCAATCGGGCTGAATGTGCATTCAGCAATAGTAGTATAGACGGACCATAAGTGGCACGCATCGGAAAGGGCCAAGATGCTGGCTAAAAAAAGGATGCTGTTGTAGCTAAAAAAATGTACAGCGGCTTGGCTTATGTATGTTAGTTGATATTATTGATCCATATACTCTATAAGTGTTTATATGTCTGTTAGTTCCATACATTCTTGGTTGATTGACTCGGTATTTGAATCTTGATACATCGCTTGTGTACATATCTAAATGGGAGTACACATTATGCTGCGTGTGACATTTGTGTTGGACATGAAGTGTTCCAAATATTCGAATTCACCTTAAATTGGATTCTAGTTTATAAATTTGAGTATCGGCATTTGTAAACCATATTCATATATGACAGTGGAATACATCTTTGTCGTCCTTTTGAAGATATATAAAAACACATAGAATGATTTATAAAGATTCATATAGGAATACACAATGGATTCGAATTTAGTTGCCAGGGTAAACGTGGATGCTTATTGTCCCAAAATTCGAAAGAAACAACAAAATGTCCACTCCCACATCGGCTGCCCGAAGCCAAGTGTTTGGGAGATCGAAATTACTATCTACCCATTACACGGACAATCCATCGGCCCGATTTCCACTGCTCTAAATAGGGGTAGGTTAGTAACTTCAATTAGACGTGACCCGACCGCCTCTGAGCCCATTCTGACACGGTGGGCGTCAAACATGGGCGGCAAAACTCATTTGATTCAAGCTCGTCCGAAAGACCTCTGTTTCTCCCTCCATTCCCCATTCATACACGGTGGGCGGCAAAACACCCTCTCCTCGTCCGAAATAGATGTAGGCTAATATTTTAAATAGCGGCAGATGTGTAACTTCCATCAGATGTGACACAACCGCCTACCTGTCAGCCCCGTTCATACACCATGGGCGCCAACCGTGGGTGGCAAAACACCCTCTCCTCGCCCAAAATAGTTACCGACAAATATTTCGGAGATGCGAGATTACCGTCCTATCCCCAATCGACGAGACGTCCAAATTTGAAACGGGGGATAAGTTCGTAACTTTCCCATATTTCAGACAGGTTCGTCCCAAAAACATGGTTCCCTGTACCTCTCCCTCCATTTTCCCATTCATACACCGTCCGCGCTAGAACACCCCATTCCCACACCAGCCTCCGTCCGCCGCCCCATCCATCGCCGCCATCCTCCACCACATCCATCACCACCGTCCTCCACCATGCCGGAGCACCTACCAAGACCGCGTCGTCCACTCCTAGAGATGGACGTTTCTCATCCACGGCGACGGACCAATAGCTTGCATCGCGTCCTCTCGCTTCATCAGCGCCGTCGTCCTCTTTGCCGGGGCCGCTCACACGACCTTCTCTTCCACCGCAACGGGACTTATCCCCTGATGCACCCATCTATCGTCGCAGATCTGCTTCAACGCCACCAACAGCCATCGCACCCCCGATGCCTACACGGCATCGCAAGAGAGGTGGTATTTCATATCTCCTCAACTTTTTGATCTCAACCAGAAAATAGATCTTAACTTGGTTACTCTACTTTCTTTTCAGCTCTTAGAATTTAGTTCTTAGTTCGAAGCAAACAATGGATGCTAAATATCATTTCTCCGGTTTGCAGCTTTAAATTTGCCATGGCACAGCCATAATACGGTTTAATTGCTCATGCATAGGGTTTAATTGATCATGTTGGTTCCGTGGTGGTTTCTTTAATAGAAATCAGAGGGGAAACCCTCTTTTGCTAAAAAAATATATGCTTATAGTTTCCCCCTTTTATGACCACTGTACGATCAGAATACATGCTTCTTGTCATATAACACTGCTCCACCAATCAAGCTAAACAAGCTTAGTTGTTCAAATACGAATCTGATATTACTAAAACAGAGTTGTTTAATTGGTCAGCTAAATGTTCCTAAATTAGTTTCAAAAATGCAAGTTCGCCGCTCGGGTGTGTATCTCTGTGTGTGGTCTGGTCAGCATGGTTGGGGAGGTGAACTTTGCATATGCAGGGGTTTATAGGGAGACAATCTCCGAGTTGAAACCGCAATGCATTCCATAGATAATCTGACTACTTTTTATGTTTTCATGAATCTCAGATTCTGAACAGCATCATAATGATTATGAGCTTGCGTGCATGAAAAGAATAAAGCAGAACAATGCCATGGCTGTCAAACTTGGCATTAAGGGACTGAAATCAAGTCTGGATGCAATGCAATACAAACACTCTCCACCTACAGATTCATGCTCAGAATATGATCCTAACAGTGATTCTGAGCTAGAGGGAGACCTAAGTCAATGTAGCTCCCTAGTGGAGGAGTCAGAGGAAGATGCCCTATCTTATTCACCCATCAAGGTACTTGCTCTAACTTTCCAAGGTTACATTGCTCGCACATATCTTGCAACTGATGCTTTGCATTGCTTCTACTTTGTTGAACTGCCATTAGCTTAGTTTACACATCGTGTATGTGAATACGCCCTGCCTATCCATTTTCAGTACATATTCCATCTGTCATCATACCATATTTATCCATTCAAATGCTGTTCTTGTGTATCAGACGTTCAAAAGGAAGAGGGCGATTGCTGATCATGGAGGAGCACAAGCAAAGTATTTGGAAAAGGTAGTGGCACCTGATAAATCAAATAGCCCATTAGGTGTAGTTGCAATATCACCTGACCCACAAAATACCCCAACTCTAGCAGACTCTAGCCCTACTACACTGGTCATTTCTGATGCCCCAACTCAGCAGACCCCAACTGCAGCAAACAGTATGATTATGCCAGTTGACATAGCACCAGCTGTACGACGCAAAACCCCCATTCCAGCAAAGAGTACACCAAATCCAGTTGCCAAATCCCTTTTCAAACCAGAGAGAGCCCCAATTGCAGCAAATAGGACCCCTGTTCCATTTCTTCCCAGTTTAGAAGACGAAGCTTATGTTGTTGTCAGGAACTTTGTGCGCATCTTTCCTTCATGGAAAGATTATACCGCAGACACAGAACAATTTCCAGTTTTCCTCCGCAACTTACGTGTAAGTAATGTACTAATGTTATTCATGGTCATTACTGCATATGTTTCTGCTGACAGAAGACACAAGATTTCATTCTTTTAAATAGGCGAGGCGCAAACTATATTGTGATGATGAGCAAGGGTTGGTTGCGCTTTTCAAGCACTCATTGATGAAGTATCGTTCCTACCTGAGGCAAGCGCACTTTGATGGCAAGCCTCTGAACAAAATTTCTGTAAAGTCTCCGGTGCTACATTTATCCAATGGTGACTGGAATAATCTTGTTACACATTGGTCTCGGCTGTAGCGTAAGGTACTGTCTATGATATCACATCACAATTTGAACTACAATTCTACATTTGTGTTAATGTCTCACTTGTATGAAAATTGTTAGCAGAAGAACATTCATTCTCAAGGGACCACAGAATCTCGCAACTATATTGCACACTGCATTGCTCTTGTGAGTACCTCTTGCCCTGTATGACCATACTTACTTTCATAGCTGTTTCATTATGTAGCATCACTGCACATGTTATCCTTGTAATCGTCCATTTGGTGGACATTATAAGATCCGTATGGACTCTTACATAAATTTAGAATGAACCCAATGCTTTTGAAGAGGTTTAGCTCTGCAGTCCTCTTGTAAGGACTGAACATGGTCTATCACTGCACTTACATTAATAGCTACTCCCTCCGTCCCATAATATAAGAACGTTTTGTACAGTACACCAATGTTCAAAACACTCTTGTATTATGGGAAGAGGATTGGTTCATTTTGTAGCATTCTTCATCTTATCTCCCTCGCCCACAATTTACTAAAAAAGATCATATCTATATTTAATCTTACCAACAAGTAGAATACACAGACAATGACAATGCAGAAGTGTAGCCCATTGCTCTTGTCAGTACATTTTGTCCTGTAACGCTTGTACTTCCAGGGATTGGTAGTTGATTATGTAGCATCAATCTGCATCTTATCTTCATTATCCTCTATCCCTTCCAGTATTATCATATCTATAATTACTCTCTACAAAATGTAGAGTACAGGCAATGCTTATGAAGAAGATTTTGTGCTGAAATTCTTGAGTTATCCTTCCCTTGCCATGGAGAAGGGCATTATAAAGCCGGTGTTAACTGTTAATGTAAGTCAGTCCTTCTAAAGCCTTTATCCTCAACTGCTGTTTAATTTGCTCATACTCCCTATCGTTTACTGCTGTTTAGTTTGCTGTTTCTACCAAAATGCATGTTCGTAAGAACCGTAAGTTCTAAGTTTTACTTGTAAAACCAAATTCCTTATTCATACCATGCACATTACTTAATACTCCCTATATGTATGCTTGTTTTTGTGGATCTATAATCCAGTGTGTGGTGAAGCAGCCCACGTTTGCACCTTGTCATCTCCTGTTTTATCTTACTGATGTGGCTGATGATATGAACAACATGCCATGCACATTATCCAAAATAGATACAATGATTTTCTTTGCCCTTCATCTATGCTTGTTATGTTGACATGGTAATCCAGTAGTGTGGTGAAGCTCCCCGCATTATGAACAATGCCAAATTATGCTATTGATATTTTGAACATACTCTTTATTTTCTAATTTGAACTTGGATAGAATTGACAGAACAGTTATCATCTTTGTTTATACACGTGCAAAACCTGTCATCTCTCTGCTTTGTTTCAGGGTGATATGCCTGATGGCATGCACAAGTCTGCTGAAGGCTGTGAGACAAACCCAACATATATTGCAGCAAAGAAGGCAAAACATCTTGAAGATAGCGAGACAACCCCAAAGTCTTGTCTTGATGCAGTGTTCAAGTTACTTGAGACTAACAGTCAGACAAGCTCACAGAATTCGTTGTCTGAATCAGTTCGACTTCTTCAGTCCCAAGTTCTAGCAGAAAGGCATTCTGCAACTCAACTTCGACTTGAAGTCCTATCTCTAAGAAAGATTGCAGAGAACACCAATGAGAACCTCATCGCTAAACAGCTACACCTGGAAGCTATGACCGACATGCTAGGCCGGTCTCACAGCCTTGCTCAGCAGCTTGCGCAGCAGTTCCCCCGCAAGGCTAACCTTTCTTGAACTGTCTTGGAAGTGGTCTCGGTTCAGTATTATTTTGTTATGCTGCAATGGTGCCCAGTTTTTGTAATCTGCTTCTTCGTTGCGCTTTATGATCACTGGTGGCGAACTTTGATGCCAAGTGGATGTAATATACCTTAAATCCTTTATTGTGTAGTGTAGGTTTATTCTTAGTTACTATGCCGTAATTTCTTTATTGTATAGAGTAGGTTTGTTCTTAATTCCTACTAGTTACGCAGCAGCCCGAAATGAACCCCGGCCCATGATTGTGCGAATCAAATCACGGGCTTTTAACAGGCCAAAATTGTTTGGGTCCTTGTTTGGCCCAATCAGATATCGGCTGCGAGCAGGCCGGATGCAAACCGGGCCGTAGTTAGTCCCAACTATATGACGGGCTTTTAACATGCCGAAATTAATATAGGGCCGAAATGTTAAACGGGCCCTTAACATGCCAAAACTAATATCTGTCCGAATTACTAAGTGGGCCTTTAGCAAGTGGGCCCAAAAGCATAGTGTCCAGTTGACGGGCCGAATCTGATATGGGCCATAATTGAGCCCAAAGCCTCTTAAAGGGCCGGACCTGATCTGGGTCGTAATTTGGCCCAGAACGTGGTAGGCTTTTAACGGGCCGGATCTCATATGGGCCACTATTAGGCCCGGAGCGTGGCAGACCATTAATGGAGCGGATCAAATATGGGCCGGCATTTGGCCCAAAACATGGCAGCCAGTTAATGGGTCGGCCTACTAGGGTCCTCAAAATCTTGTGGGCCTATAGCTGGGCCAGCCCATTAATGTCGGGGAAATCTCGTGGGCCTTTAGCTGGGACGGCCATTATGACCCGCAAGAATCTTGTGGGCCTTTA